>NC_056437.1:80346755-80604255 GCF_018296145.1 Oncorhynchus tshawytscha
AAAAACCCCGTTCCCTCATCCCAGTATACCCATAACTCTCTTAGGGCTAAACAGTCTCAGATATTTGTACCCAAGATCCAGGACAAATGTCCAGTTGTGTGTTGGGGGTGTAAAGTCCAACATCCTCCAGATTCTTGCCCGCTCTATGTCCAGCGTCAGGATTCAGGAAAAGGTCAGAAAGGACCGAAGACTGAAAGTCTAGACAGGCGTGGTGGCTTGCATACAATTGGGTCAGCCTTAATGCCCACCATGAAGCTTTTAGACAGTACAGCTAGCGGTCTTATTCCTATTCCGCAACAACTATTGGTTCCTCTGAGTGTTAGAAACTGGAGAGGGAAGGCCATAATCGACACAGGGGCATCTTACACCCTGATGCAAGAGGCCCTGTGGCAGAACATGGCATTACCTCATGAGGAGCTACGAACATGGGAGGAAGGACCATTGTACTTGGCCAATGGAGAACCTACCACTCCCTTGGGCTGGATTAGTATAATAATAAAACTGCATGGTGAGACTATTAACCTTCCTGTGGCAATACTTGCAGACTCAAGCCTTGCATTTGCTGTAGTCCTTGGCCTAGACTTCCTGTTCTTCAGTGGACTGACCATCTCTATGTCCGAACCCTCCTATCGGCTACACTCTGACTATTCCCAGCCTCATCCATTTCAACCTGGTAATGCACTGATTTCAGGTTGGAGCCTGCTACATTATGCAGAGTCCGGACAAGGTCAAGTCAGAGACAGAGAAAATATAAAGAGACAAAGACAAAAACATGTTCCACCAGTGAAGTCTGAGAACCAAACTATCACCCTGATTACCGCCGTACCCCCTTCTATCCGAGAGCAAAAACAAACCTGATGCGGATTTCTACATCAAGCAAGCGGTGGAACAGGCATGTCTGTCGGATGATGAAAGGTGGCAGCTCTCCCAGATGTTGGACATGAACAGTGAGGTTTGTACTCTTACACTCGGCCGTACAACCGTCTTCAAACACAAAATCTATACCCGGCATGAGGTCCCCATTAAGCAGCGTCCCTACAGGCTGTCCCCCGCCAAACTGGCAAATCTCAATGAACAGCTCAAAAGCATGTTGGAGAATGGAATTGTGGAACCTTCTTTTTCTGGATGGGCTTCTCCGGTTGTCCTGATTCCTAAGAAAGATGGTGGATATCGATTCTGTGTGGACTACAGGAAGCCGAATGCCATAACAGAAAGCGATGCCTACCCTCTACCAAACATAAATGACATACTGGAATCTCTGGCAGGAGCATCCATCTTTAGTAATCTGGATCTGAACAGTGGCTATTGGCAGGTGTCAATGGATCCCGCTAGTCAGGACAAGACTGCTTTTGTCACCCCTGCTGGTTTGTACTCCTTCAAGGTCATGCCTTTTGGTTTGAAGAATGCTCCAGCAACCTTCCAACGGTTGATGGAGACTGTCCTGGGAGATCTGAGGGGTAGAAATTGTCTCGTGTATCTGGATGACATCATAATCTACTCCTCCTCTGTTGCGGATCATCTGCAAGACATTCAGTCCGTCTTCGACAGACTAAAGGCTGCAGGTTTGACCTTGAACTTGAAGAAGTGTCGTTTCTGTCTGCCAGAACTCAAGTTCCTTGGTCATGTGGTTAATGCTGAAGGTATCCATGCAGATCCAGCCAAAGTTGAAGCTGTGCAGAAATTCCCAATTCCCACATCCCTCAAGGCTGTTCAGCGGTTTCTGGGTATGGCTGGATGGTACCACAGGTTTGTGCCTGACTTTTCAAAGGTAGCCGAACCCCTCAACCACCTTAAGAAGAAAGGTGTGAAATTCCAATGGACCGCTGCATGCCAAGGTGCATTTGACACACTCAAAAACAGTCTAATTACTCCTCCAGTGCTTGGACATCCTAACCTGAATGCTCATTTCATTGTGTACACGGATGCCAGTCAAACAGGACTTGGAGCAGTCTTGGCTCAACAAACAGGACTTGGAACAGAAGAAGTTCTTGCCTATGCAAGTCGCACCCTTAATTCAGCAGAGAGGAATTATTCAACGACTGAAAGGGAGTGCCTCGCTGTGGTCTGGGCTTTGGAGAAATGGAGCTACTACTTGGAGGCAAAGATCTTCACCGTTGTCACAGACCATGCTGCTCTGCAGTGGGTTCTGGCATCAGGCAAGACCAACAGCCGTCTTATTCGCTGGTCTATCAGACTGCAGAAGTTTGACTTCATCATTGAGTATCGCAAAGGAAAACTGAACGTTGTACCAGATGCCCTTTCTCGGATTACAGAGACTGCCAATGTTTGTCCTCCCTTGTGCAGTACTTATACTACCGCTAAATGTCTGGATGATTCCTTTCCTCTGGACGATGAGAGTGTATGGAGAGCACAGCAGAAGGATGCTGCCATCATGGCGATCCACAAGAGTCTGTCGGAAGAAGACTCCAAGAGTCGCTTCAATGATAAGTATAGCATAATTCAGGATAAATTGTATCGAAAAACTCCAAGAGGAAATGGAATACACAGCACCCATTATCGCGTCTTCATTCCCTCTACATTGTGTGACCAGATAATCCAAGCTTATCATGCCAATCCCATGAGTGGCCATCTTGGAGTTTTTAAAACTTATCGAAGACTACAAGAGGTGGTTTACTGGCCAGGCATGTGGGTTGATACCCGGAAGTTTGTACAGCAGTGTGAAGTCTGCCAGAAATACAAACCAGACATTGGCAGACCTGCTGGGAAAATGCAGCAGACCGTGGTGAACCATCCAAATGAAATGTTGGGAATTGACCTCATGGGACCTTTTCCTCCCAGCCGGGGACACGGAATGAATTTTTATTGGTGGTAGTGGACTACTACACACACTGGGTGGAGTTGTTTCCCCTCCGCAAAGCTACTGCATCAGCCATTGCTCTAATTCTGCGAAGGGAGGTGTTTACCAGATTTGGAATTCCCGACCAAATCCTCTCTGACCGAGGTCCGCAGTTCATATCAGGAATATACAAAGAGCTCTGTACCTACTGGGGTGTAATTGCCAAGCTGACCACAGCCTACCATCCTCAGACCAACCTGACCGAGAGGGTAAACCGAACCCTGAAGGGGATGATTGCTTCATTCGTGGGGGATCAGCACACAAGGTGGGATCAGCATCTTCCAGAATTTCGCTTTGCACTAAACTCTGCCGTGCAGGAGACTTCTGGGGTCACTCCCGCCGAACTTCACCTGGGAAGACCACTAAAAGGTCCGATGGACAGGGTCTTGCAAAGTTCGAATGTTTCACCTGACTGCCCAGCATTTGATGCCATACAACACCACCACACCTTGCTAGCCAGAGTGGAGGCCAGCAAAACCAAAGCCAAACAACGACAGCTGAGAAACTATGACAAACATAGACGAGACGTGTGTTTTCCACCCCAGTCTCGTGTCTGGGTACGTTCACATCATCTGTCAAAGGCATCTAAGAAGTTCACTGCCAAGCTAGCTTCGAGATGGAAAGGTCCATACCGTGTAGTGCAGCAGTTGGGACCAGTGAACTACTTGGTCTGTTTGGAGGACACTGGGGAAGATGTCAGGACAGTGCATGTTGTTGACCTAAAGCCCTGCTACCCTACGGCAGAAGAGCTGGATCGCAGGCAAAAGCAACACCTGCAGGACCTCTTCGTGGAGGACTCTGATGAGGAGGACTTCCCTGGTTTTGTGTAGCAGGAACATGAACCTGTCAAAGCCTGTATCCTCTGTTTCTACAGGCATTGTTTTTTCATGGGGGGAGGAGTGTGGCGAAATCTGCTCGGAGCCTTCACCGTGCGCTGCCACTTTAAGAGCGCATGAGCAGTAAGGAAGGAGGAGATAAAGAGAGCTCGTTCAGCTCTTTGGGGAGGGGCTCTTGGGTGGCGCGACAGTTTGATTGTGTGTGCTGTGCTGCAGAAGTTTTGTTTGTTTTCAGCGTGTGTAGTTTATAGAGTATATAACTCAATCATCGGTGTAATCGCTCTAGGTCGTGGTTGTTTTCATTTGGGACCGCGCCCGTTATGGATCGCATGGATTAGTAGCAACATTGTTGCGAAGCTTTAACATACAAACCAACAAACCATCGGACAGTCAGTCAGTACACCTGCACGCCTGAAGACCACAGCTAAGATCTCTCTTATCTTTTTCTCTTTCTCTTCCCTCTCATTCCAGTGCTTTACCCTGCAACAGACTCTCTATTTTTCAAATGCACTTCCCATTGAAGTTCATTAGAGCTGGACTATTATTTCCCTGCCAGAAGTGTTTGGAGGGACATTTTAGTAGGTTGCTTGCAAGTTGTATATTATGTGAACTGTATTGAGGTGGGGTGTACTAATGACATGTGGCCGTGAAGACTGTGGACATTTTTAAGGCCTTTGTTGTGTCGATGAACACCCCCCACATTCATACCCTCTGCACTCATCCGCTAGAAAATAATACAGATTATTGCAAATCCTATGTTGATGACTGGGTTCGTTCTTGTATGAAGTTGCTGTGGAATTGCTCTGCCATTATTAGTATTAGTATTATTGTATGAGGTATTCTTGTTTGGGTTACCCCTGTGTTGTGATGTGGGTTATATATGGTGTGTATTCTCTTTTCTCTCCACTGGCTATCTGGTAAACAGGCTACCCTCTAGGCAGTCTCTTCTGCTGATGTGTGTGTCTGGTAGTGGTACTCTCTCTATTCTACTCTTTTCCTTTCGGCATGGTTAATACCTGCCTGGCGCCCGAACAAAATCTTTCTTTACCCTCTCTAATAAATACCGCTACAACCTATTCATGAAACATCAAGAATAGGCCACTTCCAAAAATTCTGAAGAATAGGAATATATGCTTTCTATTATACAGAAATCTTCAGAGTTTTTGTATTCATTAGAGCAATTTTTAAAATATTTTTTTTAATGTATTTTTCAAATAATAAACCCAAGATCAAGTGGTTTGGCTCTTGTCTAAATTGTAAACATTTCACTCTGTAAACTAGTCCACAGGGTGGTGCTGTTCACAAATATATTAATGCTAGGTGCATGAATATTAGGTTCCCCTCAGTTCCCCTTTACTCGGGTTTCACAGAGTGTTATGATTCTGAACTGAGAGACGTCAGCAGTGACTGAACTGGACTTTGTGGTTGTATACTTAACCATTGAGTGCATTGGCCCTCACATTGCGTAAGCGTAACACTGAATAAATACATGTTAATTGGTAACCTGGGCCTGTAGTTCATGTTTTATAGATTTGATGTAACACTGTTTCCTCTGGGGAAATGCAGCTTCAACAACTTCAACAAAATGCTTAGTTTGACATTGAGTACGTGGTTCTGTTCAATTCTCCCATCACGTCTTGTGAAACTTATGCAAAACTGTCCTCATATAGCCCTAGAAACCAGGCTCACTCTGAAGCATACTGATAAAATAGCTCCTCCCTAAATTACAATGCCTTCCCTCATCTCCTTCACCTTCGTCAGGATCACCAACTCCCCTGTGGCGGACATCGCTGTGGTCTGGGCCAAGTGTGACGATGGGAAGGTGTGTGGCTTCATCCTGGAGCGCGGTATGAAGGGCTTCACCACACCCAAGATCGAGGGCAAGTTCTCTCTGAGGGCGTCTGCCACTGGCATGATCATCATGGACGAGGTGGAGGTTCCTGAGGAGAATCTGCTGCCCAAAGTCTCTGGCCTGGGGGTGAGTAGAGGCCAGGATACCGCGCTCATGTACTGACTTTTATGTGGATGGCCAGACTTTCTTATAATGCTGTTTAACCTTGTTGGTATAAATGTTTTGTCTGTTCTCTTTGGCTCTAGGGTCCCTTTGGTTGCCTGAACAATGCCCGGTATGGCATCGCCTGGGGTTCACTAGGTGCTGCAGAGTTCTGCTTCCACGCGGCTCGTCAGTACACACTAGACAGGTGAGGATTCTGCGGCTACTATTGGTATGGGATGTTGTTTTGGATGAGCAGGACCGAGCAAAAGTCTGTAGCTCTTGAATCTTATTTTGTTTTCTCAGCTTTTCTGAGTGAACTTAAGATGTTCTGCTACTCATGATATTTGTTAATCTCAGAATCCAGTTTGGAGTACCCCTGGCCAGAAACCAGCTGATGCAGAAAAAGATGGCCGACATGTTGACAGAAATCACCATTGGTCTGCAGGCCTGTCTACAGCTGGGGAGACTCATTGACGCCAAAAAGTAAGAGGGAACTGGAAATGATGTGACATAATTGTCTTGTAGTGTGACACCACTTTTTAACAAATAACTACACACCATAGGGAAAGTACAATTTCTGGTTGTTTCAGAGTGAATATAACCTGAGGAGACTTATCTCATATGTCTTCTCTTCTACATCAGGGCAGCCCCTGAGATGATCTCTATGCTAAAGAGGAACAGCTGTGGGAAGTCCCTGGACATCGCCCGGCAGGCCAGAGACATGCTGGGAGGAAACGGCATCTCTGATGAGTACCACATCATCCGCCATGTTATGAACCTGGAGGCCGTCAACACATACGAAGGTGAGGAGAAAGAAGGCCATAACCAGATCTAAGAGGATATGGATGTGTCATTGCTATGGATGTGGAAGCAACTTTTTTATCGTGGTTTATTTCCTCACCAGTAGAGGTCAGTAATATGTCATTTACAATAAATAAATAGGTCATATGGGAAAACCATTGAACTTTCCACATTTTCAAATGAGAAAAAAAAATGTCTCTCTCCCCTTATATATTTGCTCAACTTCAGCATCAGCACTGTTCCACATGGTTCCTTATATTGTTTTCTTTGTCTTCCAGGTACCCATGACATCCATGCCCTGATTCTGGGCAGAGCCATCACTGGACTGCAGTCTTTCACTGTTAATAACTAACTGCCTGCTGCTAGTGCTCAAACAGACCAGTATCAGAAACCTCAAGTCAATCTGTTCCTTAAACAAAGGACAAGTAGTTCTACACTGCTTTGATGGCTTGTCTTCTACAGTAACACTAATGCTAATGTTTCCTCTCTCTTGAGTTTGTAGAATATGGGCTGGTTTTCTGGACACAGATTAAGCTTGGTCCTGGACTAAAAAGCATGCTCAATGGAGAATCTCAATTGAAATGGCTTTTTAGACCAGGACTAGGCTTAGTGTGTCCGGGAAACCAGTACTAAATCTTAATTTTATGCAAAAGACCAGGTCGGGTTTTAAAGGCAAGTCTATCATCGATCTCATGGACAATTCATGAGTGTAATTATTTCAACTTGAAAAACAAAGCTATTTTTCTACTCTCATAAAACCCTAGTACTTACTGGTTTGTTTGGACAATTTCTGTCTAGAATGTGTGTGAAATATACGGTGGAAGTTGAAATGGTTCAGAATGAATCGCTTGTTTCCTCACAGCATTTGTAGTAAAATGGTTGTTGGACAAACATTTTAAAATGAGGTCATGATCCATAAGTATGTCCTGAGTTTTTAGAACGGTGATGGTACTAATGACCAGTCATTGGTAATTGAATGCCAAATAATTGATACTGCATGTACTGTTAGAGTTGGGGAGGGAAAAGTTAAATCAATTGAAGTTAAATTAAGTAAATAAATGAAAGCAGTTTAAATATTCATGCCATTGCTTTTTTGTAATTGAATAGTTGTATTTGTGACCATTTAGGCAGATCCGAGAAATGTGTATTTGGGGTATTCCATGAAAAGTGTATTTTGCGTCCCTTTGATATAGAAATTGTGCACCACTATTGCATTTTAAAAGCCTGTTACATGAAATTAAGTGCCCTTTAATATAGATCACACAGAGTATTCAATAAATCAGATTTCTATTATGACTCGCTAAATGGCCTATATTCAATTCAGTACGTTGACATGCTCCTCTGTGCGCTGTGACTTCTGGAAGATTTTAACGCACTTAAACGCAAAAGTTTTCCCCATCTCTGTGAAGTTGTAGTTATTTTGTTGCTTTGACAAGGTCATTTGCAAATACTTATTTCATGTGATTAGTGATTAATTTATCTGTACATTTTAAGGTCAACACTTATGTGAACTGAACTCATTTTATATATATTTTTCTAAACATCTAATAGTCAAATCATAGTGTAAAAGTAGGTTCTACTCTTTTTGGACATTTTCTGGTGTTTTGTGATGGAAAACTGAGTGGGTCGAGAATAACACGTCAACCCTGTTACCCATGGACAGACAGGCTAGAAATGTTTTAACAATTTGAATGTTGGTTGAAGCTTGCATTCAATTGCCACTGTTGCACACAAGCTTCCATTCCCCCTGTCACAAGGGATTTTTTTTAGCTGCTTTAAGAAGTCATCAACCCTGTTACTTTATGTGGCACTTAATATGCACTTACGAAAGTAATTATTTTTATTTGATGACTTTTGATAGAAAAACATTCTTTAATGAAGTTCTCTGCTCTTTGACAGCATGTTAAAAAAAAAATGATACCAAGTTACACTTCTCCAAAGGCAGCGAATTGGTGGACCGACCCATAGGCATTAAGGTGAATGTTTTTTATTCTAAACTGGGCACAAACCTATATTCTGGCCCATTAAATATGTTCTAAAATGCTATTTGGTCATGGTCATATATTTGGTCATATGAACAAAAATATCCACACTAGTTATGTAATAAATAATTTTTATAAACAAAAGCTTCCAACACCCATTCAGTTTACAACCACTGTTTTATGTTATATTTGACATATACCACAGTCAAACAAACAAGGCATTGCTTTAATTATTCCAGACCTCCCAGAAGTTGGGATGCTATTAGGCAGTTCAAATAAATTAATGGCTGGGTAGATGTCAGTTCTTAGCTGTCCGCTGCAGGCTGTTGTTAATGGCTGATAAGGTCTGACTGGCTCCCTGCAGCTCCATACTGAGCTGACTGCACCGCTCCAGAACCTCAGACAGCTCCTGCAGATTGGCCTCCATCCCACGGCCATGTTCCTCATAGCTGCTGAACATCTGCTCCTTCACCTGTTGGCACACCTCACTCACCTGGGGAGGAACCCACACGCACTAGTCAATGTCACTCTCCTTCACATAAACATTAGGCTAGACTCGTAATCTAAATGCATTCTTTTTTAACTACCAAAAAATGTGACCATGTGCTTTTTACTCAACAGTAGGACAGTGATACCTTATTCATTAACTTGTTCTCGAAGGTGGTCATGATTTCCTGGTCTATGGCTCGGCTCTGGTTGATTTGCTCTATCAGATCCTGGGCCTTCTTCCCTATCTCCTCTATCGTTGAACTGAGAACAGTCGTAGCCTCCTCACCTGGGCGCTCGCTGGAGGTACTGTTGTGTACGTCACGTCTATTGGATATGTTTGAAATGTCGATGCCGGAGTCCTCACTTCCATAAAAAAAAACGTTAAATACAGAACACATAATGAATAATACTTTAAACCCAGTAACGCCATACCTTTGCTGTCCATGGCTTTCGTCCAGTGTCACAAACGAAAATGTCTCATCAGGGATGTCCTGTTCTGGCCCATGTCCTTGTTCAGGGTCCTAAGAATACAGGGATAAATGTCAATCAAACCATAACATTTTCTGATCCCTGTAATATACATTGACAATGTGTACAGTTGTCAAAAATAAGTAGCAAATGATTCAAAGGTGCAAGATCTCAGTCATTCAGAGTTGAGCTGGACAGTCATATTTTCCTTCATTTACCTTGGGTGATGAAGGATGATGATGACAAAGTTTTGGTGTAGACTGAAAGGTAGGTGCTGGCTTTCCAAAGAGGAGCTGGGACATTTTCTATGAGCAAAATGTTGCATAGGAAAAATAAATGCAACCGGTATGGAAGTTAGATCATTCTGTAACAACTCAACCAAACCACTTTCTCTAACCTTCTCTGACTCAACTACTTTAACGTTACATTGGGCTATGCTGGCCAGCTAGCCTAGCTAGGCATAATGCTAACACTTCAGACTGATCTGATCATGACAAAACCAAATAGGTATCCAGTCTCGAGTTTTGTCAATGGTAAATCATGTGGTGGTAACCAAAATATTACGAATATTTAGCGAAACTCCATTGGAAACAACAAAATACTGTTGCTGGCTACTTACCAAAAAAAATAAAAGTATATTATTCAGTTGCACTGTGTCATAAAAGTTTTCGTCAGAACTGTCTGGCCACCTCGAAAATTGCGCGCGAAAAACGGGTTCTGGAGGACACGTGCTGTGAACTGGTTAGTTGTCAACGTAGATTCGGAACAATACTGTATCATGCACCAACAGGCATTCTGAATGATTGAATGCATATTCTTTAAAACAATTATCAAAGAAACACATTATCATCAAAAATGACATATTCAAATGAATTGTCAACTGTGAGGCTGGGGTCCGGTCAAGACAGTGGGAGAAAAACATTTACAGTCAAAGTCGGAAGTTTACATACACCTTACCTTAGCCAAATACATTTAAATTCAGTTTTTCACAATTCCTGACATTTCATCCTAGTAAATATTCCCTGTCTTAGGTCAGTTAGGATCAACACTTTTTATTTTAAGAATGTGAAATGTCAGAATAATAGTAGAGTATGATTTATTTCAGCTTTTATCACATTCCCTGTGGGTCTGAAGTTTACATACACTCAATTAGTATTTGGTAGCATTGCCTTTAAATTGTTTAACTTGGGTCAAACGTTCAGGTATCCTTCCACAAGCTTCCCACAATAAGTTGGGTGAATTTTGGCCCATTTCTCCTGACAGAGCTGGTGTAACTGAGTCAGGTTTGTCGGCCTCCTTTCTCACACACTCTTTTTCAGTTCTGCCCACATATTTTCTATGGGATTAAGGTCAGGGCTTTGTGATGACCACTCCAATACCTTGACTTTGTTGTCCTTAAGCCATTTTGCCACAACTTTGGAAGTATGCTTGGGGTCATTGTTCATTTGGAAGACCCATTTGCGACCAAGCTTTAACTGACTGATGTCTTGAGATGTTGCTTCAATATATCCACCTAATTTTCCTCCCTCATGATGCCATTGTAGGAGAGTTAAAGGTTTTTCCATCAAACTTCAAATTATTAGAAAAGTACACAACGCAGAACAGAACAACCAGATTGAGGGTCAGTGGCAAAAGCCTGTGAACAGGAATATTCCAAGTTCAGACAGAGGGGGGAAGTCAGATCGATATGATTGCTAGTTACTTTACTTTTGGTGTCTATTTTTAATTGTTGCGCTACTGGTGCTGCCTGTTGATGTTCAGTAGGCAGCTACAGTAGCTGAATAATGTTAACATCTTTGGGTTGTGTTTCATTAAATGTATTTTATTTCATCTGAGTGCTTGCGTCACCTACTAACACCCTGGTACCACCCGTAGCTCCCGTTCTCCTCAGTCCAAGAAAACACAGAGAGTAAGAACAACTTGTCAGATGGTGCATTGAAGACTGATGTGTTCCTGTCCTGTCTTTTCACAATACTATTGCAGATCAACATAAAAGCCAAAAAGACAGCCATGGTGTTGCTCTTCATTTCTTGGTTCTCCTGTGGTACATATAAGACCCGCTACACCATCTATTTTGTGAAGTGCACACGTCCCTCCTGCAGCAAAGCACCCCCACAACATGATGCTGCCACCCCCGTGCTTCATGGTTGGAATGGTGTTCTTCCGCTTGCAAGCCTCCCCCTTTTTCCTCCAAACATAACAATGGTCATTATGGACAAACAGTTATTTTTTTGTTTCATCAGACCAGACAACATTTCTCAAAAAAATAAGATCGTTGTCCCCATGTGCAGTTGCAAACCATAGTCTGGCTTTTTAATGGCGGTTTTGGAGCAGTGGTTTCTTTCTTGCTGAGCGGCCTTTCAGGTTCTGTCGATATAGGACTCGTTTTACTGTGGATATAGATACCTTTTTACCGGTTTTCTTCCAGCATCTTCACAGGGTCCTTTGCTGTCGTTCTGGGATAGATTTGCACTTTTCGCACCAAAGTACGTTCATCTCTAGGAGACAGAACACATCTCCTTCCTGAGCGGTATGACGGCTGCGTGGTCCCATGGTGTTGATGCTTGCATACTATTGTTTGTACATATTCATATGGTACCTTCAGGGAAATTGGTCCCAAGGATGAACCAGACTTGTAGAAGTCTACTATTTTTTTCTGAGGTCTTGGCTGATTTCTTTAGATTTTCCCATGATGTCAAGCAAAGAGGCACTGGGTTTGAAGGTAGGCCTTGAAATTCATCCACAGGTACACCTCCAATTGACTCAAATGATGTCAATTAGCCTATCAGAAGTTTCTAAAGCCATGACATCATTTTCTGGAATTTTCCAAGCTGTTTAAAGGCACAGTCAACTTAGTGAATGAAACTTCTGACCCACTGGAATTGTGATACACCTTATACCACCCACCACTGCGACCTGTATGCTCTAGTCGGCTGGCCCTCGCTACATATTCGTCACCAGACCCACTGGTTCCAGGTCATCTACAAGTCCATGCTAGGTAAAGCTCCGCCTCATCTCAGTTCACTGGTCACGATGGCAACACCCACCCGTAGCACGCGCTCCAGCAGGTGTATCTCACTGATCATCCCTAAAGCCAACACCTCATTTGGCCGCCTTTCGTTCCAGTTCTCTGCTGCCTGTGACTGGAACGAATTGCAAAAAAATCGCTGAAGTTGGAGACTTTTATCTCCCTCACCAACTTCAAACATCTGCTATCTGAGCAGCTAACCGATCGCTGCAGCTGTACATAGTCTATCGGTAAATAGCCCACCCAATTTTACCTACCTCATCCCCATACTGTTTTTATTTATTTACTTTTCTGCTCTTTTGCACACCAATATCTCTACCTGTACATGACCATCTGATCATTTATCACTCCAGTGTTAATCTGCAAAATTGTAATTATTTGCCTACCTCCTCATGCCTTTTGCACACAATGTATATAG
Source organism: Oncorhynchus tshawytscha (assembly GCF_018296145.1). Classification (NCBI taxonomy): domain Eukaryota; kingdom Metazoa; phylum Chordata; class Actinopteri; order Salmoniformes; family Salmonidae; genus Oncorhynchus; species Oncorhynchus tshawytscha. Next base: position 80,359,631 of record NC_056437.1, read on the forward strand.
ACTCTCTTTTTTTCTACTGTGTTATTGACTTGTTTATTGTTTACTCAATGTGTAACTCTGTGTTATCTGTTCACACTGCTATGCTTTATCTTGGCCAGGTCGCAGTTGCAAATGAGAACTTGTTCTCAACTAGCCTACCTGGTGAAATAAAGGTGAAATAAATAAAATAAAAATACAGTGAATTTTAAGTGAACTAGTCTGTCTGTAAACAATTGTTGGAAAAATTACTTGTGTCATGTACAAAGTAGATGTCCTAACCGACTTACCAAAACTATAGTATGTTGACAAGAAATTTGTGGAGTGGTTGAAAAATTAGTTTTAATGACTCCAACCTAAGTGTTTGTAAACTTCCGACTTCAACTGTAGCTAGAGCACCAGAGACGGGGTATTTTCAGGATGAACTTTGTGTGATCAAACAAACTTTAAAGTACATCCATCTGAGCTCAGCCATTGTGGAAATGTTTTGATATCTGGGGATTATGCCTAATGAGGTAATGCCAGTGGGATTTAAACAGAAGTGATCTGCAAACTGAAAAAAAGAGAAAAGGAGAGGGGGAGACAGGAAGAGGTTAAAACAAAGTCAAACTAAGGGCTGAATTTCATGTTAGGCAGTTCCTAGGATAGACAAACACCTAACTTCAGAAGGGTGAACAGGAAGATGCAGAGGAGATGGTGTGACAGACAGGAAGATATAGGCTCAATAGAACTATCATGCTGCACATGTGCAGTAGCTTAAATCTGCTTTGGCGACTTTGACGCAATGTCTGGGTCAAACTGATTGATGAGCGGTGTTGTATTGCAAGAATGCCATAGCAAACATTGGAAATGTGTATTTGGCTGGGTCATATACACAGTGATTTGTCCTGGCAGGGGCTCAGCGGTAATTTAACCCATGCAGTGTCCTTTCAGTTCCATTCCGAGTAAAGCAGATTCAATCCGGACTATGGAAGATCCGTGTTATAGCACGCTTGACATTTAAAAGGTCATTTCCAGTTCAGCCGAAATATGCAGCGTTCACCTTGAATGTCGTCTCTGCGAACGCAGAAACATTTCCTTTCAAAGGTGCATTGCCGAAAGAATGGATCGTATTGAATCTCGGCCTAACATCCTTTATATCTCAACATACCATAGCCTACTAGGTGTATCTGATGTGCATTCTTCATTTATTTAGAGGCTTCTATGTGAAAGAAGTGATTGGCAAACTGGAATCCACCCCTAACATCTCTCAAAACATCTCTGCACAGATAGTCTACAGGCACGCAGAAAGGGGGGTATATTGGTCCGCTAAAACACGACTAGTAAAGGCCCCGTGCACTACTTCTGTGAAAAATAACGAACGCAGGTGGCATGTGCATTCACACGTACATGAAGTATACACAACTTGAGAAGAGGTCCGCATTCTGTTGCAATATGTAGATATATTGGGCCAACAGAACAAAACGTTGTCAAAGTTCAGGAGATAATCTCTGGAGGTATTCCAGTGGCTCTAGCAGTTTAAATCCATCAGGAAATGAAGGACATGGGGTGGTCAGATAAAGGCTGGTCTCATAGAGGGAATAAAACCTCTAATCTCTTCAGATTCTGCTTCTTTGCATGTCTACTGCTGCTTTGAAATGGGGAATTATGAAACAAATAAATCCCATACATGCCCAAGCCTGCTCTCTACCTAAGGAAATAGAAGTCAGTCACTGAACATGAACCAGTGTAGCTCCTATTTTGGTAGAAATGATTCGTAGCGTAATAATAATAATAATACATTTATTTGATAGGGACAGTCTATACTGACACATTGAGGCCATGAACTGTATGCTCATTTCCAGTTAGGATTTGGCTCATGAGGTTGAGTTTCCAAATCTGCTAACAATTAGCGCTTACAAATACAAATCTAGTCTATGGTGGGAAAGCATTAAAGGCCAAAAGGCTTTTTCATTTATGTGCCCTGAATTATTCCCGGCGGAGAAGTATATTCCCTCTAAAATAATCGAGTGGAGATGAACAACTACATGTTTTAAAGATGAAAGTAGGTTTACATTGAATAGGAAATGTCTACAATATTTCATAAACAACATGGATTAAACAAATTCGTCCACTACATGCGATCGTGTGTCGATTAACTATATCCTGTAAAGGTTCTAATTGGCATGATCTTCACGCCATGAGTCCTTAGTACATTTAAGGAGACATCATTTCTTGGTAATGTAAATCCATCAACTATAGAATTAAGGGGACATTATCAACTACATCTAGCTGATACAGGTTGGCTGTTTAAGTGGAGGCTGGATAAAGTTTATCCCTTGAGTGATGAACAGTGGGCGGTCTAGGAATAGAACTGTTTACTACCGCGTGAAAATTGGTTGGGTTCATTACAGAACCAAGGACAGAGACAGAGGGATGACAAAGAAGCGCGTCAAAGGAAAACTCCAGGGGGACTGACTTATGAACATGGAAATTAATTTCAGATTGACATCCAAAAGTTCTCTCCCAATTAGGGACCTTTAAAAGCAAAGACAGTTTCATCAAAACAGCGGTCGTCCAAAATCAAGGTAAGCAGCTAACGCTTGTACTGTCAAAATGGTATTGAAATCGTTTTGAAGTAATATCTCCATAAATGAAACTATATTTGATGGAGATATTAACATATATACATGTTTCATGCTTTTCAATCCCCTTTAGGATCATTCGAACTGAGACATCAAAGAAGTTGAGACTTGAGTGTTGCACGGATACAAGAATCACCACCAATCAAGTCCTTGTCTTGGTGTTGTGAGGGGGGTTGCCTCATCTCCGGACATCAGCGCGTTTATCATCATCAGAGCTATATCGTTTAGGCTACTTTTCCATAATGAATGCCCTCAATTTCACCAGTTTTAATTTCAATGATGAGGCACATGCTTCCCCACTAGTCTACAAATTCGACGTACTAGTCGGGACGGAAGACCCGCTGTACAAGGAATATAAGCCGGCAGTCCGGGACCTCATTCCGTTGCCAAAGGCAGTTGTCTACCTGCTGATTGCAGCACTGGTAGTGGTAGGAGTCGCCTATGCTATAGTTGGACATCTGATCAAGGACCTGGCCCTTGATATAACAGGTATGAACTTAAAATGTTCAAAAATCAGGTGGAAATATAACTAATCTATATAGTTGTTAGGCTGATCCATCGCAATGTATAAGTGTACCAAATAACTTGTGTCAAATAGGCATAAGCCTAAGCTTTTCTATGCAAAATGGCAACATGACTAGCTAACGCAGAGATGATCAGGGGCACTAGTCCTGAAGCAAATGTACTTATCTCCAGTGTCCCCTCTGTTTACCCCTTTCATCAGAATGCCTTCTTGGCCCCACTGATGAGGACCTAGAGAAGAACATAAATCCGGAGTGCTTCATTGCCAGACACCCCCCCATAGTCCTGACCCACAATGCTTTCCACGTGTGGGACACAGATGATGTGGGCTTCCCCATGCCCCTGGATGAGAGCCCCCCGGGCAGCCCTTTGCTGTTTCCTACAATCCCCTACATCCCCTTCTTCCCCACCCATGGCACCGGCAACAACAGCCCTGCTGCCCTGGCCATAGACAGCAGCCCCTGGCCTGGGTACTCTAACTCCCTCCCCAGCGAGATCTGAAAGGAGCCAGCACCAACTCCCTCCAGCCCTGTGGTCACTGGTTGATTCTGAATACACCAAGCACGTCACAGGACTCGACAGACCTACTTAAGGTTATTAACAAGACAACTAAATGGGTTGAAATGTTAACACCACACAGCAACCAAAGCTTGACAAGGAGTTTTTGAAGACAACTTTCATGCTGGTGCTATACAGTATCATCCTGTACTGACACGTAGAATTGTCTACTGCAGGGTTTCTTAATTAAACTATGGGTTGGGACCTTGAGTGGGCCCTGGGTATGTGAAAGGAGGGTCACGAGTTATGAGGAAACATCTACAATCACACACTATTTATTCTTAATTTCGGTCATGGGAGGAAAGGTCAATTTCTCATTTGCGTCTCGAGCTGAAAAAGTTTAAGAACCCCTGGTCTACTGAATGGACCCTGTGCAGGACAGGGGTTAATCAATGGCTATTGCCATGAGATGATGATTTAAAGATGTGCAACACATTCAAAATGATCCAGACTGATCCCATGGAAAAAGATTTGCCACATTTCATCCCAAACCTATAACCATCAGCTGCCTACACTAGCCCCCTTTCTTATATAACATTTAAATACTGCTTCAGTATCCATCAAAACATGGAGACTTGGGGGCCTCTAAAAACAGCTATTCCTCTGTAATATAAATGTTGCTTCATTTCAAGATCAAAGTCAAATGATCAAAGGGAAATAATGAGACCTATAGGGTAAAGGCTAAACAAGGGAACTGGTTATTGCTAAATCTTAACTAAGCTACTTTAAATAAAACTTTCAGCAAGTCTCAGGACTTGGTAGATCATGTTTTGATGAACTCCTAAATGTATTAATCATTGACTTGACGAAATGTCAGATTTTCTGATCAATGCAAAGCATTGCATTCATGGTGATATATGTGGAACTGTGTGCAAAATGACTCCCAGATGTGGCTTTGGAGTTGAAATGAGAGTATGAGGGTGAACACGATTAAGGACCAGCTAATTGGTTTGTCCACTGGTTGTGCCAACTGAGGAATTTGACTTTACAGTCTGTATCTTCAGAACATGAAAAGGGACTACAATTATACAGTACCACATCAAAGCTGAGATGTTCAATGAAGTAGTAAATATTTGTACCAAGTTCAAACTAAATGGCTATTACATCGGTTGTTATTATTGATTTGGGTATGTAGTGTAACTTTTGCAAGTTAGAAACTGCAAACATGATATGATGCAGCGGAACACACAGGATCAGATTGCACAGGATAAAAATATATATTTAAATTGAAATGTGCATATAAAACTGGATACAAATACCTATGAAGCATTTTTCTATCCCAGTGCTTGTGAAGATAGTTAGGATAGTTAGTACCTGGTAGGATAAAACTGCATCCAGAAGTATGTTCCAACTAGAATTAGAGGTTCTACAGAGAAACTTGGTTGATCTGTTCTGTCTATATATTGTTTTGTTCTGGGGAACCCTTAGCTTGGACTCCCAGACTCCGGTTTAAAATGTTATTTCCAGACGTTGAAGGATTAGCTGAACAGAAAGACTTAAGGAGTTCCTGCATTTGATTAAGTAAACAACCTTTAATCCTGTCTGTCCATTATTGCAGCAGACACAGGATTTCCCAGTCTTGGCAGAGCACGCAACATCATTCTCTTTGTCACAAACTTTCAACAGCATCTATTATGTGCCCTCAAGTCAGCCTCAATAGCATGCACGGTTTTTTAAAGACTCCCGAATTCAGAAATTCAGCTCCATGTAAGCGTCTAAAGACAGCACAGGATGCTCAGGCAGACTTGCATGTACCACGACGTCGCTGTGCCAGGTTCATTCAGGAGAAGCTATTCCAGTGAAGTGATTACACATGGCTGAAGTACAACTTCAATATTGCTCCTCAGGATACTGATTTGCATTACAACGTACAGTCTCAGTTATTCAGACTACGGAAGACTTAACTAATACATAACAGAAGAGTGTAGAACATCTCTTCGCAACAGCAAATGTATTCAGAATCTTGCAGGGATTGGGGATGAACTAGGCTACCAGCAAAAAACATCCAATTGCATAAAACAAACTAACAGGAATAGACTTGACTCTTTATTTAGTACCATATTAAGTTATTTTAGGTTACACTTACAACCAAAGTGCTCTAATATGTGAACCCAATTATCTCCTGTGCGCACACAGAGCTAAAAATCTACCCTGTGTACGATGACATGAGACTTAGAGGCGATGAAGGTGATTTGTAATTCCACCTTCACTGGAATGACACAAATAACTCCTAAATCCTCTGGGTTAAACCTTGGCACACATCATTCAACATGCCAATCCACATTACGCACCAGCCACAACAAGATTGAGGAAAACAAGAATGATCTTCTGACAGGTTTAAAACCGGACCTGGCACAGCCAGAATAGAATAACAAAAGCTCAGCATTACCAATGGTAATTACATTCGACTTGACCACGTAAATCGTGCTCCTTTCAAACATCTTTATTTGACTATTTCTAATTTGTCTCATGAACTGAGTGGACACAGCACAGAGTTGGTTGGTTTTGTATGGAAGGCTAAAGGGCTTCAAAATAGCATCTTTACTGTACAAGCATTTCATTACATAGGAGCTCAAAGGTAGCCGCTGTGCAGCGTTCTAACCTTTAAATTAAAAAAGACTCACTGGTGAAGTTCCTTATGCTCTGATGTAGTGCACACATCAGCAGAGAACACAGTACTAGCACTACCTACCCCATCAGCACATGCATAGATGCTGATTAGGACCAATGATGAGTTATAACTGTTTCATAAATTAAGTTTAAAGTATAATATGTGTATCACTTTCTAAACAGCAGCAATAATCCAGCTAGAATCCCAGACAAGCTATAAGGAGAAAAGTAAGTCCTCTTTCCCACCCTCTCAAACAGACAGATCTGTCTCTCTGGCAGTCTCTGGCCAGGGTAGATTAAGGGTTCGTGGGATTGTTCAATGTTCATATGGTTACTAATGAGCAAAGGGGTGCTGATGACACAGGCCTTGGATAGGATGTGTATGGTAATGTGAGCCTGTCCAAGTGGAAGCCTGAACAGAATCTAAGAGTCCAGTCGACACACAGGGCTGTCGTAGACCATCTGTAGGTTGACCTTGTGTCCCACCAGCTCACGGATGTTGTTGATGCCATACTTGATCATGGTGGGCCTGAAGGAGACAGAAGGGCAGAGGAAAGAGTGTCAGGAAGATGACATAGTACATTATAAGGAGAGGTGGAAGACAGCAAAGAGAGAGGACAAACAGGTGATAGAGACAAAGGTCTGTATTGACAGAGGGGATGGAAGAGAGCGATTACACAGAGTAGATGATATGGTCCTTCCCAGCTCACTGACTATATCCATTAGCAGTGATTGTTCTCATAGATGCAAGTCCTCAGTGTCACCAGGGTTCAAGCACCCGTAGTAGATCACAAATATATCTAAATGGTCAATTCTGACCTGCATCTGAGGAAACCATTATTCTAGGCTCATTAGGCGATATGGTGTTTTATGCTCATTGCTCAGATATAACAATCCAGAAGTAAACATGTCGACATGTGGGCCAACAGACTGGTGTTATGTGCTGGAAGCATGGCTGCACATCTGGGGACATGACCACACTACTGTCCACCTTTAATCCCTCTATGGGAAATCACACTGGGATTACAGGCATAACATTGTATATTTTCACATTATGGACACATTTTCCTATTGAAATCCCATGTCCCATTCAAGTACACTAACAGTTGAGACTGTGCATCTGGTTATGAGAGGGTTAAGGTCAGGGTAAGGGATATGGAGCTGATGTGAGTCAATTCCAGTGACATAGCTGGCCCAAGAGTGGGTAGTGATGGGGGGGATAGATAGTTACATATTGCAATATTATTTTTGGATGATATTATATCGATATCCAAGTTGATTTGTAATTAATAATAAACAAATGGTTTTGCTACTCTAGGTAGCGTTAGCTAGCACGAGTTGGCTGTACCGGCCTATAGCTTGTTTTCCATCTTTTTTTTTTTAAAGTGAGCAAACATTTGTTCAGCACTTATTTCCCTGACTGATCAGGAAAAATCTCATGCTCTCGCTTGTCTCTCTGCAGCAGACATACACTGAGTATAACAAACATTAAGAACACCTTCCTAATATTGAGTTGCACCCCCCCTTTTGCCATCAGAACAGGCTCAATTCTACAAGGTGTCAAAAGCATTCCACAGGGATGCTGGCCCAAGTTGACTTCAATGCTTTCCACAGTTGAGTCAAGATGGCTGGATGTCCTTTGGGTGGTGGACCATTCTTGATACACACAGGAAACTGTTGACCATGAAAAAAAACAGCAGCGTTACAGTTCTTGACACACTCAAACCAGTGCGCCTAGCACCTATCACCATACCCCGTTTAAGGCACTTAAATATTTTGTCTTGCCCATTCACCCTCTGAATGTCACACATACACAGTCCATGTCGCAATTGCCTCAAAGGCTTCAAAATCCTTTAACTTGTCTCCTTGAAGTGGATTTAACAAGTGACATCAATAAGGGATCATAGCTTTCACCTGGATTCACACAGTTTGTCTGTCATGGAAAGAGCAGGTGTTCCCAATGTTTTAGACTACATATCGTATCGGCACCTAAGTATGGTGATATCGTATCGTGAGGTCCCTGGCAATTCCCAGGCAGAAGGGGTTGTGTATTGTAGATCTTGTATTAGACAAATGTTGGTCAGTCAATTTCATTACATCACCAGGATCAGTTGTAGTTGAAGAGGATAATGTGTTTCTTTGTCATTGACTCACCTCTCCAGAGACAGCCCCCAGGCGATGACCGTGACCCCCTCAGGGAGCCCCATAGGCAGGAGCATCTCTGGCCTGAACATCCCAGAGTTCCCCACCTCCACCCACTTCTTCAGCCCTGGAGAGCAGGAATGGACCATTTAAGATGGATTCCATGTGGATAGGACTGCGTTGTCTATGGGCTTTTGGGTTTGAGTGAGACAAAAGCCCAAAGCCTATACACACATATCACACAAACATGAGAAATTTCAGGGTTTGAGGATATTCACAATAACTGTACCTTCATGATAGCTGAACACTTCCATGCTCGGCTCGGTGTATGGATTGTAGGCCGGTTTAAAGCGTAATTTGGTGATTCCTGGAGAAAATTTAAAATATATTTACTTTCTCAGAAATACTATATCTGACAGATAGGAGAAACAAGCTCATGTTATACTACAGGCATTAAAATGCATTAGAAGCCACATCAGTACGGACAACTGAACCCACTGTAAAAAAAAAAATATAAGAAAAAAGAACGAGGTACTGGAAGCAGGGTGGGGGTCAATTCCTATTTCATTTGAAATTCAATTCTTGAATTCCCTCATTCATGAGAATGTACGTTGAATTACATTCACATTTTTTAAGTTATGGAATTGTAAAAACATTTCATCTTTGGAATTCAATATTTTTACATTTCCCAGTTAATGGAATTAATGCATATAGTATAAAACATTTACTGTAGGATTTGTTTTTAATAATTTCAACCTGTATTCCGATATTTCCAGTATAGCTAGGCTGTCTGAACAGTGACATGATCAGCCTGAAAGCCTGAAGAAATGTAATTTCTAAATTGGACTTTGTGGAATTGTTGGGGATAATATTGAATTATCTCTGATTTCAAAGACTGACCTTTGAATTTGAATAGAATTACATTTCATGGGAGAGAATTGAATGAGTGGAATTGACCCCAACCCTGACTGGTAGAGCCCTCACCTAGTTTATTGAAAAACTGATGAAGGATGCCCATGAGGTCACCCAGGGTAAGGCCAAAGTCAGCCACCACTCCCTCAATCTGGTGAAACTCTGCCAAGTGGGTGGCATCCAGAGTTTCATTACGGAATACTCTGTCGATGGAGAAGTACTTGACAGGGGTGAACTTTTCCTGGTAGAAAGAAACATTTGAAATGGTTACAGAGGAGTTGCTCAATTGCTGCACAGTTAGAATGTAACATCATGCAATTGATTTCTAATTCATTTGAGTAAATACTAAGACAGCATGAACCAATGTAGATAGTGGGTTACCTGCTGAGCGAGTTTATACAGCATGCGAGCGCTGACTGCTGTGGTGTGAGTACGGAGGATGTTCTTCTGAGCCTCCTCAATCTTCCAGTCATACTTGTACCTGTCAAACACAGACATCGTTAAAAATAGAACATGTTGGGCCTCCTGAGTGGCGCAGTGGTCTAAGGCACTAGAGATCCTGGTTTGAGTCCAGGCTCTGTTGCAGCCGGCCACGACCGGGAGACCCATGGGGTGGCACACAATTAGGGTTAGAAGAGGGTTTGGCCGGCACGGATGTTCTTGTCCCATCACGCACTAGCGACTCCTGTGGCGGGCCGGGCACAATGCACGCTGACACGGTCGCCAGGTGTAGTGTTTCCTCCGACACATTGGTGTGGCTGGCTTCCGGATTAAGTGGGCATTGTGTCAAGAATCAGTGCAGCTTGGTTGTGTTTCGGAGGACCCATGGCTCTCGACCTTCACCTCTCCTGAGTCTGTACGGGAGTTGCAGCGATGGGATATCACAGAATTGGGGAGAAAAAGGGGTTAATATTTTATTTTAATAAAAATCAAATAAAACATGGTTGTGGTCATGGTGAGTGTGTGTAAATCCATGCGTATGCATTTGTGTGGAAGATTAGCTCTCACCCCTGTGATCCAAAGCCTCCCTCTGAATGGACCTTCCTCACTCTCTCCAGGTAGTCCTGGGGAAACTCATGGGCCTGAGCTGGGTCTGAGACATAATAATAGGAGGGGCCACAGTTACCGGTAAGTTAAATGGAAATAATACTGATGGAACATGATGAAAACAGATGAGTTATATCTAATGGAAATCTAGTCTGTTTTAGCTAGGGAAATCAGATTTCCCTTTTAGCGCATCATCAATAATGCACCATTTTATCTTATCTGGGCATCAAGTCCAGACACACAGAGACACCCAGTCGCTCACCAGACAGGAAGAAGGTGTCGTGTTGGTCCCTGGCTGGGTGCTGCTGGGGCTGAAACAGGGAGTCAAAGTTCCAGAAGGAGCTCTCAATGAAGTTGTTGGTGGGCATCTCAGTGAAGCTGAAGGAGACAGGAAGAGTGAGTACACACAGGTCTTAGAACTTAGTCTTACCATACATTAGTTATATAGGGTATAGTGATGGTGTCCTGCAAGGGCAGAATAGAGGATAAGCGACTGACCCCATCTCCAGGAAGATCTGTCTGAACTGAGTGCGGACCTTCATGAGCGGATGCAGGTGGCCACAGTCTAGGGCCACACCCATGGCCTCAAAGTTATAAGGCTTGAACTTCTTCTCCTTCCAGCTCCCACTGTCACAGACCAGAGATAGTTCAATTTGGAGGAGAACATATAATATGTTCTAGAGAACATCAAATTAATTTGTGTATATGGCCAAACACAAGCAAAGTCTGTGTGCAGATAAAACATGGAGGCAAATAAACAAAAACACTCATTTCATTTTTGGGACACCTGAATACAGTTCTGTGCCAAATCCCCTCATGTGATAATGCAGACCAGGTGCATTTTCATTCATCTATTTTGGACTACGAGAACCAACAAATTGTTTCAGACAATCACATGAAAACCAGGCTTGGTCAAGAGATCACCTGCATTTTGAGAGAGACTGCAGTTTCCAGGTAAAGACAAAACTTATTGTATCATGCGCGGTACCTAAATGAAAACACTGCCAATTTGACTACAACATTCAGTGATATGAATAGAAATGACACAGACATCACTGTGAGAGAATGAACCACTTAATACATTTGCTTTAGGACAGGGTCCTCAGCAGCAACATGCAGGTTAGAGATACAGAATGAGGAATCCCGCATCCATCTTATCAATCATAGAGTGACCATGTTGACAGTTAAAGCAGAGCAGGATTCACCTAGCGATCATCTCTGGGGTGAGCTCTGTCTCCTGCTTGGTGATGGTGGTGCTGAAACAGCTGCCCTTTGTGATCCAATAGGACTTGACCGTCCTAATATTCACAGAAATAAACACAATCATTCTCATTCAAACTGCATAAATGTGGTCATTTGAAAGTGTTATATCACATGAGTCACAAAGGCCACAAGAGGTGTCATCTTGGGGAACATTGGAGATTGGGAACATGTGGTGGTGAGTGCCTGGGACACTATTTAGCAAATAGGAAGTAGACAATTAACAATCTGTTGCTAAATGTGTCTAAACTCTGGACGCGTGGAACGTCGCAGGGTTGAATTCTCATACTGCTGTTCATTTATGATATTAAAACCGAACAAAGCCTGGGGCTGGAAGCATGCCATTTACGGCAGAGAGAGACAAACGAGAAACAGAGAGAGCTACCTGGGGGAACGATGGCCTGAGCTAGCGACGGAGCGAAACAGTCTCACCAGGTACAGTATTAACCTCACCACTGGGATCCTGACTGACTGGACCCAGAAAAAGTACTTGTGGTCCTTTAGCTGGTGCATTCATTTAGTAATAATGTATATAAACACAATGTTAGGGTATTCATATCATTGGGTGAACTAGACATCTCGACTCAGACAAGGCGACAACATTGACTCACATCTGATCTGTGAATATTATGTAAGTAGGATGTAACTATGATATGACATAATTTATATTCTAATCCAAACCTGCATTTCTCAGCTGTTATTCAACTAAAGACTTAAGGGTCAACAAGTCAGAGAACATCATCAGCATGAGACTATGCTGAGGCTAGTTGTGACTGGGGCATCCTGAACATGCCTGGATGCCAGATGATTGAACACTGTTGTACTGCTGAATGGCATATATTGCCATCTACTGGTAGACATCAGTTAGGCATATATTTAACATTTCACAAACATTTTCACAGTAGTCAAATATTATCAACCGGTCTGATTCTTACACTTCAGAGAGCAGTTTGCGTTTCTTCAGCTCATTCTTCTCCTTCTCCTCCAGTTGAGACGCCTGGCCTTTCTGTACCAGGAGCAACTTGTCCCTCACCAAGTCTTCTAAGCGCTCCACCTGGGTACACACACACACGAAATTGATGCTTGTGTGTCATACTTATTTGTCTTCTAAGCGCTCCACCTGGGTACACACACACACAAAATTGATGCTTGTGTGTCATACTTATTTTCTCCATTATAAAAGCAACACTCACACTCAATCACAAAGCACACCAAGTCAGATGTGAAGATAAACTCACAGTCTTGAAGATCCTGGGGCCGCCCTCGTGGCCCTTGTCCAGACGGATCCACTTGTTGGACATGGCCTTGCTGAAACCCACCTTCCCAAAGGCTAGTTTCTACACAGAAATAGAGACAAAACGATCTGTAAACACTGCCCCAATGCTCCAAGTAGGGAGCATATACTGAATATTGATATGACCCAAAATCACAATGTAAAGACCAACTTTAATTAAATTCTTTATTTTTCAGCCAGATGTTTTTCATCCAAATAAACATAACATTACGGTACATATTATTTGTCCAGGCACCCTGCAGGTCCTCTCACCATGAGCTGACTCTGAGGCATCCCTTCCTCTGGGATGGAGCTAACGACTCTGGCCTCGTGGCTGCCCTGCTCGGCTATCTCACAGCCTTCCCCAGTCAGCTCCCAGTGCTTTGAGGAGCGCTGCTCAGCTGAGATCACCTGTGCAGGAAAACAAACAATGATCAAAATCATAATGGAGGCTTGAGGCAGAGGAACACCAATTTGGTTATCTTCTCAAGGTCTGATTGGTGTACACATCATGAATTAGCTATCACTGCACATTATACGTTTACCATGGGCTCATTTTTAGATCCAGTGACAATAACAGCTCCCAATTTATTGACTCAGTCTAATTTCTCAAAGTTGACTTTATGGTTTTTCGTATTTTATTAGGATCCCCATTAGCTGTTGCAAAAGCAGCAGTTACTCTTCCTGGGGTCAACACAAAACATGAAACATAATACAGAATGACATTATACAGAACATCAATAGACAAGAAAAGAACTACATACATTTTTTTTAAAGGCACACGTAGCCTACATATCAACACATACACACAAACTATCTAGATCAAATAGGGGAGAGGCGTTGCTTTATCTGTTTTTTGAAAACAGGTTTGCTGTTTATTTGAGAAATGAGATGGAAGTTCCATGCAATAAGGGCTCTATATAATACTATACGCTTTCTTGAATTTGTTCTGGATTTGGGGACTGTGAAATGACCCCTGGTGGCAAGTCTGTGATATAAGTGTGCGTGACAGAGCTGTGTGTAAATTGACTATCAAACAATTTGGGATTTTCAACACATTCATGTTTTTTATAAAAAGTAGTGATGCAGTCAGTCTCTCCTCAACTCTTAGCCAAGAGAGACTGGCATGCATAGTATTTATCTCTGATTACAATTAAGAGCCAAACGTGCCACTATGTTCTGGGCCAAATGCAGCATAACTTGGCCTTTCCTTGCTGCACTGGACCACACAACTGGACAATAATCAAGATTAGACTAAACTAAAGCCTGCAGAACTTGCTTTTTGGAGTGTGGTGTCAAAAAAGCAGAGCATCTCTTTATTACGTCTAGACGTCTCCCCATCTTTACAACCATTGAATCTAGGTCGACCGATTAATCGGAATGGCCGATTAATTAGGGCCGATTTCAAGTTTTCATAACAATCGGAAATCGGTATTTTTGGACACCGATTTTTTTTTTTTTTTTACACCTTTATTTAACTAGGCAAGTCAGTTAAGAACACATTCTTATTTTCAATGAAGGCCTAGGAACAGTGGGTTAACTGCCTTGTTCAGGGGCAGAACAACAGATTTTTACCTTGTCAGCTCGGGGATTCAATCTTGCAACCTTACGGTTAACTAGTCCAACACTCTAACCACCTGCCTCAAGAGAAGCCTGCCTGTTATGTGAATGCAGTAAGAAGCCAAGGTAGCATTAAACTTATCTTATAAAAAACAATCAATCAACCAATCATAATCACTATTTAGAACTACACATGGTTGATGATATTACTAGTTTATCTAGCATGTCCTGCGTTGCATATAATCAATGCGGTGCGCATTCGCAAAAAAGGACTGTCGTTGTACCTAACCATAAACATCAATACCTTTCTTAAAATCAATACACAGAAGTATATATTTTTAAACCTGCATATTTAGCTAAAAGAAATCCAGGTTAGCATGCAATATTAACCAGGTGAAATTGTGTCACTTCTCTTGCGTTCATTGCACGTAGAGTCAGGGTATATGCAACAGTCTGGGCCGCCTGGCTCTTTGCGAACTAATTTGCCAGATTTTTACGTAATTATGACATAACATTGAAGGTTGTGCAATGTAACAGGAATATTTAGACTTATGGATGCCACACGTTAGATAAAATACGGAACGGTTCCGTATTTCAGAAAGAATAAATGTTTTGTTTTCGAGAAGATAGGTCATTAATATGGTCGAATCCGGAAACTAAGGATCATATTTCTGTGTGTTATTATGTTATAATTAAGTCTATGACTTGATATAGCAGTCTGACTGAGCGATGGTAGGTACCAGCAGGCTCGTAAGCATTCATTCAAACAGCACTTTTGTGCGTTTTGCAAGCAGCTCTTCGCAATGCTTCAAGCATTGCGCTGTTTATGACTTCAAGCCTATCAACTCCCAAGATTTGGCTGGTGTAACTGATGTGAAATGGCTAGCTAGTTGGCAGGATGCGCTACTAATAGCGTTTCAAACGTCACTCGCTCTGAGACTTGGAGTAGTTGTTCCCCTTGCTCTGCATGGGTAACGCTGCTTCGAGGGTGGCTGTTGTCGATGTGTTCCTGGTTCGAGCCCAGGTAGGAGCGATGAGAGGGATGGAAGCTAATCTGTTACACTGGAAATAATAAAGTGCCTATAAGAACATCCAATAGTCAAAGGTATATGAAATACAAATGGTATAGAGAGAAATAGTCCTATAATAACTACAACCTAAAACTTCTTACCTGGGAATATTGAAGACTCATGTTAAAAGGAACCACCAGCTTTCATATGTTCTCATGTTCTGAGCAAGGAACTTAAACGTTAGCTTTCTTACATGACACATATTGCACTTTTACTTTCTTCTCCAACACTTTGTTTTTGCACTATTTAAACCAAATTGAACATGTTTCATTATTTATTTGAAGCTAAATTGATTTTATTGATGTATTAAGTTAAAATAAGTGTTCATTCAGTATTGTTGTAATTGTCATTATTACAAATAGATTTTAAATTTTATTTTTATTTTTAAAATAAGCCGATTAAATCGGCAGCGGCTTTTTTGGTCCTCCAATAATCGGTATCGGTGTTGAAAGATCATAATCGGTCGGCCTCTAATTGAATCTATATGTTTTGACCATGCCAGTTCACAATCTAAGGTAACACCAAGTAATTTAGTCTCCTTAACTTGTTCAAAAGCCACACCATTCATTACCAGATTCAGCTGAGGTCTAGCACTTAAGGAATGATTTGTACCAAATACAATGCTCTTAGTTTTAGAGATGTTCAGGACCAGTTTATTACTGGCCACCCATTCCAAAACAGACTGCAACTCTTTGTTAAGGGCTCCAGTGACTTCATTAGCTGTGGTTGCTGATGTGTATATGATTGAATCATCAGCATACATGGACACACATGCTTTGTTTAATGCCAGTGGCAGGTCATTGGCAAAAATAGAAAAGAGAGGGCCTGGAGAGCTGTACACCACACTTTACATGTTTGACATTAGAGAAGCTTCCATTAATTACCATCCTGTACAAGTAGTAGCCAGCTAGGTGTATCAAACGTTGTTAGATTGACTTAATGACGATTCAATAATAGCTAATATTGAAAATGTCTCAGTTTTTAGTCAAGTTCGCTGATTAGCAGTGCAGCTGAACATTCTGTCTGAACAGTCACCATTGCCTTGGATTGTAGTCCACATTGCATTGTTGGATCGGTCTGTGTGTTTTCACAGGGTTGCAAGTCTGTAATAGCATTGTCACTGTATTCAATAAGAGTAGCTAAATTATGTATTTATTCATGGTCTACAATGATTTAGTCTTCACAATAGAAGGTTGCTAACTAGCTGGCTAACATGATCCCGTTTACGTCCCTATTGCATCACTTTCCTATCCAATCGCCCATCATCATAGAATGAACAGAAAAATGCTATAAGTACACGCTTGACGCCCAAAAATATATTTAATTACAGAATTGATTAAAATTAGGTTAGGGTTAAGGTAATGGTCAGTTTTAGGTTTTTCCTAGTCGGTTTAAGCATCAGCTGTGTCCTTAAGTTCTCCGCCGAATGAACAAAGTGGACGGTCGCTTAACTTCCGCTTCAACACGGGTAGGTAAACTCACATCACCAAGTGCCTGTAGGCTCTTCACAGCCCCGACGATAGCTTGGTGGTCCACACCGAGACTGGTTGCAACATCCTGACTGTCGAGACCACCGTCCACCTTTTCCACCCGCTGAAGAAGCGTTTCTACAAGACCAGTGTCAGCCATGCTTGTCACAGCGAAGCCGAAAAGAGACCGGTAGTGAGCTCAGTATTGGATATGTCGAAAGTACTGGAATACAAGAGCCCGTATTTTTGAAATACCGTAAACTCCTCAGAATAAGCGAAAATTAATACCTGAATTGACATCTTGAGAATTTAAAAAAATCCACTACACACTTGATTTATCCCTTGCATTGCATGCAATGTACTGACAGTGACTGAAATGCGACTGAGGATGAGAATGGATATAGTTGAATGACTGAACTGATATATCTTGGAAATATTGTGCTTGTTGTAGGTAGGTGAAGTTTAAATGGATGTAAGATCAAACAGTTGCAATCTGTTTTACTACACATATTCCTCGTTGAGAGATTCAAAAAAGACTAATGGAAACAGACACGGAAATCCAGATGGATAGCTGTACCAAATATAAAATAATGTAAATGTCAATTGTTGGTCCCGTGTTTCATGAGCTGAAATTAAAGTTCCCAGAAATGTTCCATACAGAGAAAAAGCTTATTTAGCTCAAATTTTGTACACAAACTTGTTTACATCCCTGTTAGTGAGCATTTTTCCTTTGCCAAGCTAATCCATTTACCTGACAGGTGTGGCATATCAAGAAGCTGATTAAAATGCATGATCATTACACAGGTGCACCTTGTGCTGGGACAATGATAGGCCACTCTAAGATGTGCAATTTTGTCACACAACATAATGCCACAGATGTCTCAACTTTTGAGGGACCGTGCAATTGGCTTGCCGAGAGCAGGAATGTCCACCAGAGCTGTTAACAGGATGTTCATTTCTCTACCATAAGCCGCCTCCGTCATTTTGGAAAATTTGGCAGTACGTCCAAACGGCCACACAACTGCAGCCCAACACCTCCGGCTTCTTCACCTGCGGGATTGTCTGAGACCAGCCACCCGGACAGCTGATGAAACTGTGGATTTGCGCGACTGATAAGGTAAGCTCATCAGGTAAGCTCATCTGCATACTCATCATCCTCAACAGGGTCTTGACCTGAATGCAGTTTGGTGTCGTAACTGACTTCAGTGGGCAAATGCTGACCTTCGATGGCCAACTGGCTCTTCACGGATGAATCCCAGTTTCAACTGTACCGGGCAGATAGCAGATAGCGTCATGTGGGCGGGCAGTTTGCTGATGTCAACGTGGTGAACAGAGTGCCCCATGGTGGCGGTGGGGCTATAATATGGGCAGGCATAAGCTATGTACAATGAACATAATTGATGGCAATTTGAATGCAAAGAGACATTGTGGTGAGATCCTGAGGCCCATTTTCGTGCCATTCATCTTCCACCATCACCTAATGTGTCAGCATGATATTGCACAGCTCCATGTTGCAAGAATCTGTACATAATTCCTGGAAGCTAAAAATGTCCCAGTTCTTCATGGCCTGCACACTCACCAGACACTTTTTCCCATTGAACATGTTTTGGATGCTCTGTATCGACGTGTAAGACAGCATGTTCCAGTTCCCACCAATATCCAGTAATTTCACACAGCCATTCAAAAGGAGTGGGACAACATTCCACAGGCCTGATCAACTCTATGCAAAGGAGATGTGTCATGCTGCATGAGGCAAATGTTGGTCACAGCAGATACTGAATAGTTTTCTAATCCACACCCCTACTTTTTCTTTTGTTGGCATCTGTGACCAACAGATGCATATCTTTATTCTCAGTCATGTGAAATCCATAGATTTAGGGCCTAATAAATGTATTTCAATTGTCTGATTTCCTAATATGAACTGTAACTCAGTAAAATCTTTGAAATGGTTGCATGTTGCGTTTATATTTTTGTTCAGTGTATATTTGGCTCAATTGCCTGTAATACACCTATGCAGAAAGAAGGCTGTGCGTTCATCCCTCAAAGCAGTATATACAGTGCAGGTCCTGAGCCCTCTGGAGCAGGTTTTCATCAAAGCTCTCTATGTACATTGCTCCATTCATCTTTGCCTTGTTTCTGACTAATCTCCCAGTCCCTGCCGTTGAAAAACATCCCCATAGCATTATTCTGCCACCACCATGCTTCACCATAGGGATGGTGATGGTTTCCTCCAGACGTTACGCTTGGCATTCAGGCCAAATAGTTCAATCTTAGTTTCATCAGACCAGAGAATCTTTTTTCTCATGGTCAGAGTCTTTTAGGTGCCTTTTGGCAAACTGTCATGTTCCTTACTGTAAGGCAAACATCTAGCAAACTAAAGGTTCCAAATTAGAATCTTATCACAGAATAACTTTAGCATTTGAGCTACTTTGTAACTATTTAGCACATTAGCTAACCCTTCAACAATAGAAAACATTTGCGAACGCTGTTAGCTTGATGTTGATTGTGAACGTTTGCTAACATTAGCTAACAGTTTGAAAAGGTATTCTCACGGACTCATCTCCAAGCTCATCAAAAGCAACTGCTAGTAGGGGAAGTAGTGCTTCAATAAGATGGGGACCAAAATAAATTTGAAAAATCCACAATTGCTCTAGCTGCAGCAAGCACAGCTCCTCTTCTTGCTGCATCCATATCAGTTTTTTCAATAACTAACAGAAATGGAACATTCAACCAACTCTGCTGAAAACAAACAGTTAGCCGCGAGGGTTTGCAAACGGAAGCCTTGTTGAATACACCTCTAGTTTTCCATACCTACAGCTGAGAAGATCGTCCAAAACATGCTCAGGAAGCTAGAGCACCTGTTTGGCACTACTAAACTCCTGACTGACAAACTAAGCACAGGTGACACACACCTGCACAGACTTGCTGGTTCACTCAGACACTGAGGTGCAATGTGTCTCTCTTGCACATTCAGATATACAATGACACCCAAAAAAACAAAATCATAGACTTGCATGACTGGCAGCTCATTGATTGTGTTGTGAGCAAGCTAGATTTATTTTAAGGAGTCACAGTGTTGAAAACGATGGCCAACCTCTGTCTTGAACCAAGGCAGGTTTTAGAATTTGTAACTTCTGTCCATAAGAGACTGTTGGTACACTGGGGAAACAGACCAGTCCTTCAAGATAAGTTTTTAGTGAGTCCAGATATTGGTATTAACTATGAGTTTGTCTTCAAATACTTATTCTGCAGATTTGTAGGGTGGATCTACCCTGAAGCCAAGATCACAGACCAAAGCTTTTCACTCTGTAACAAGCTGTAGTTGAACACCTGCTTACCTTGGTTCTGGGCTTCGTGTCAAGAGCTCATATGAGCAGAGCATTTGTGAGATCTGACAAAACTGTATCACCAGATTCATTGCACAAATGACAAGAAGCCTGGCATGCTGTACGACGATTATACAAAGTTGTTTCACCCAGAAAATAGCCCAAAAATCGAGACCTTCATAGCAGACAGAACAGTGTTTGGTGGTGGCAGACATGATCACCCTGGCTCACCCTGACAGTCCAGCATTTTTTCCAAGCTTCCTCTGACTCCATCGAAAGACACCAAGACTGAGCAGGTCATTCCTGATGTGGCGATGGTACCAGAGCCAGTCTCCACTCCACCATCTGTAGGTACAAACACCTAGCTGGCATCCCACCATGGCTTCTCGAGACTGACAGTCAGTGCTGAAGCAGAAAGAGAGGGGCAGAGAGAGACATCCAGATCAGCTTAAATTGGGGTAAGCAGAGTATGCTGACCACAAATGGAAAGGCCTTTTGGTTAAGATGTAAATGGTATTAATCAAATCAAACATTTTGACATGTAATGCCATTGCTTTTCTGCTTTCAGTGGGCTGTGGCACAAATAAGTTCCACAGACAACTCTGATGAGGAATCAGTTGATAAACGGTGTCTTTCCTTTTTGTATCGATACACATTTGAACACTTCATCAAGTACCCGATACGTAGATTCATCCAATCTATTTGACACTTAATGTAATGTCATTTGTAGGAGTTGGTCGCAAACCAAAAAGCTGGATCATATGCTGCTGTCCCAGCGTTGTAAGGGCAATGAGCTGTAGTTATCCCAGTTTCTGATGAAACTGTCAGAGCATGACACTTCATCACAATTCACCGCGTTCACCTCATTCAGGCTACATCTGAACAGGGTTGGGGAGTAACGGATTATATGTAATCCTTTGTATGTAAGAGATTACAAAAAAACGGTAACTGTAATCCGTTACGTAACCAGCAAAAATATTAGAATCTGATTACAGATACTTTTTAAAAACTAGATGATTACATCGAGGATTACTTTTAAATTCAGAAAGGATGTTTGCGAAAAACAATCTTTGGCACTTCTGTTTTCTCAATGACATTTAAGTCCAATTTAAGTTTGTTTCACCTAAGCGAGTCTGACCACTAGTCAGAGAGGACTATGATGATACACCAAATGTGTTTAATGGATTGCGGGAAAAGAGCAGGAATTGGCTTTTGTAGGCTACAGTCCAAGCCATGTCTTCCAATGGTGTGACTGCTGTCGGCATCCAAAGATTATCAAATTTGAATGAACGCTTGGAGGTAAGGATAACAGCAGTGGTGTAGTCTAAGGGGATACAGATATCTACATAGCTCATTGATGTGAATCACACTGCTGCGCTCTCATTTATCTATTTGCGCCTTACGGATTGTGGTTGCTGTGGATGGGTGTTCACAAATTTAAGTGTATTTGAACCCAATAATGGTTGAATTCAAATGGTCAAGCTGCCTATCAATCATTGTTTTTGAAACCAGTGGACAGACAGTGCTCAAACTTGCCCACTTTTGATAGGCTTAAAAGGGTCTGTCTGTAGTTGCAACATGCATTTCTTTATATATATATATAAAATTTGGTTCACTCCAGACTTGACTGCCCTTGACCAGCACAAAAACATCCTGTGGCATACTGCATTAGCATCAAATAGCCCTGGTGATATGCAACTTTTCAGGGAAGTTAGGAACCAATATACACAAGCAGTTAGGAAAGCTAAGGCTAGCTTTTTCAAACAGAAATTCGCATCCTGTAGCACAAACTCAAAAAAGTTCTGGGACACTAAAGTCCATGGAGAATAAGAGCACCTCCTCCCAGCTGGCTGTTCCTACCCCGCTCAACTGCCCTGCACCCCCCACAGCAACTCGCTCAAGCCTCCCCCATTTCTCCTTCACCCAAATCGATATAGCTGATGTTCTGAAAGAGCTGCAAAATCTGGACCCCTACAAATCAGCCGGGCTAGACAATCTGGACCTTCTCTTTCTAAAATGATCTGCCGAAATTGTTGCAACCCCTATTACTAGCCTGTCCAAACTCTCTTTCGTATCGTCTGAGATCCCCAAAGATTGAAAAGCTGCCGTGGTCATCTCCCTCTTCAAAGGGGGAGACACTCTAGACCCTAACTGCTACAGACCTATATCTATGCCTTTGTAAGGTCTTCGGAAACAAAGTTAACAAACAGATCACCGACCATTTCAAATCCCACCGTACATTCTCTGCTATGCAATCTGGTTTCCGAGCTGGTCATGGGTGCACCTCAGCCATGCTCAAGGTCCTAAACGATATAATAACTGCCTTCGATAAAAGACAATACTGTGCAGCCGTATTCATCGACTTGGCCAAGGCTTTCGACTCTGTCAATCACCACATTCTTATCAGTAGACTCAACAGCCTTGGTTTCTCAAATGACTGCCTCGCCTGGTTCACCAACTACTTCTCTGATAAAGGTCAGTGTGTCAAATCTGAGGGCCTGTTGTCCGGACCTCTGACAGTCTCTATGGGTGTGCCACAGGGTTCAATTCTCGGAACGACTCTTTTCTTTGCATATATCAATGATGTCGCTCTTGCTGCTGGTGATAATCTGATCCACCTCTACGCAGACGACATTCGGTATACTTCTGGCACTTCTTTGGACACTGTCTTAACAAACCTCCAGACAAGCGTCAATGCCATACAGCACTCCTTCCCTGGCCTCCAACTGCTCTTAAATGCAAGTAAAACTAAATGCATGCTCTTCAACCGATCGCTGCCCGCACCTGCCCGCCCGTCCAGCATCACTACTCTGGACGGTTCTGACCTAGAATATGTGGACAACTACAATACCTAGGTGTCTGGTTAGACTGTAAACTCTCCTTCCAGACCCACATTAAACATCTCCATTCCAAAATTAAATCTAGAATCGTCTTCCTATTTCGCAACAAAGCATACTTCACTCATGCTGCCAAACATACCCTCGTAAAACTGACTATCCTACCGATCCTCGACTTCGGCGATGTCATTTACAAAATAGCCTTGAACACTCTACTCACAGTGCCATCCGTTTTGTCACCAAAGCCCCACATACTACCCACCACTGCGACCTGTACGCTCTCGTTGGCTGGCCCTCGCTTCATACTCATCGCCAAACCCACTCGCTTCAGGTCATCAACAAATCTTTGCTAGGTAAAGCCCCGCCTTATCTCAGTTCACTAGTCACCATAGCAACACGCGCTCCTGCAGGTATATTTCACTGGTCACCCCCAAAGCCAATTCCTACTTTGGCCGCCTTTCCTTCCAGTTCTCTGCTGCCAATGACTGGAACGAACTGCAAAAATCACTGAAGCTGGAGACTCATATCTCCCTCACTAAGCACCAGCTGCCAGAGCAGCTCACAGATCATTGTACCTGTACATAGCCAATCTGTAAATAGCCCATCCAACTACCTCATCCCCATATTGTATTTATTTTGCTCCTTTGCACCCCATTATCTCTACTTGCACATTCATCTTCTGCACATCTATCATTCCAGTGTTTAATTGCTATATCAGAATTACCTTGCCACTATGGCCTATTTTATTGTCTTATCTCCCTTATCTTACCTCATTTGCACACTGTATATACTTTTTCTACTGTATTTATATCATTGATTCTTGAATATAACTAAAGCTTCATGAGCCTAGTTCAACTGTCACACTCCATGAGAAACCAAAATATGTGCTTGTTTTTCTCCAGTTTGTAAACATTGTAAATCTGAACACAGTATAGCCTCACATGGTTAAAACAATAATTTTGGTATCATGGATGGTCAGTCCTTGCATCAATAGCGGTCTATTAATCTCAGTGGTTACATTTCTCCAGGCCCATCCCTCAGCTTTTTACCAAAACAGAGGCGGCGTCCGTATTGTTTTTATCTGTGGATTTGCCCTTTAAACAGCTGCATATTATCAAGATAGTGTCACCAACAAAAAGGTAAACAATAGGCATATAGCAAATGGCATTCATTTTTCACATGTAAATAGCACTTTTCAGTAGTGATCAATGCATGCCATTCCATGAGCTCACCATTTATTTTTCAACTCAAATCAATGAGCCCAAACAAAATCATAAACAGAGTAGGCCTGGCTAATAAATCCTTAGTTTTGGGTTATGCTCCGGTAAAACAATTTGGCTAATTTATACTTCCATATTTCCAAGTCCTATTCTTGAAGATCAAGGGGTATGACCTTTATTAGAATAACTGGAATTCTGACTTTGGTTTTTAATGTAAGGATATAATCCTATTATGTAGTAGAAAGCAGTGGGTTAGATTAGAAGCATACATAGCCAACCCATAAAGTACAATTTAACATCCATATGGCCAGCTATGTAAATGTAAACTAACATTGATTTACGCTACAATAGATGTGGTTCAATTGGGAACATACATTTGTCTTCCAATACCTTTTATGGGGAAAGGAATCTAAATACTGAATGTAAATCAGAATAAATTAGAGTTTGGGTAATCCAAAAATTGTTACGGATTACAATTTGACAGCTAACTAATTTTGCTGTAGCTAGCAAGGTTTGACAAATACCTTGAGGAAAAATTTATTGACAGATGTAGTTGTCCCACCTAGTCATTTTAAGATGAATGTAGTAAATCACTCTGGATTGGAGAGTCTCCAAAAGGACAAATGTAACATTTCATTGCACAATATTGACTTCAAAATGTATTTTCTGATATCTGGGAGGTAAGGTTAGTAGAGAGCCTCTTTCATGAAGTGAAATGCTTGGTCGACACAAGTTGCTTTCCTCCAAAATAAGTCCTTTATTGATACAAACACCACTTTCTTATACACGGTTCTGAGAAAAAATAAAATCATCCCAACCACCAAATCTACTTTGACCAGAAATGTAATTGACATTTAAAAATGTCTTCCTAGTCATTTCCAAAATTATTTGTTGGAGTTAAAACTACAGAAATACGTCAACTAAAACATTGAAAATAAATGTCTAAAATTACAAGCAAATACGTCAACAAGCAAGCAGTTCTCCAGGCCCATTGTATTGTAAAATGAACATTTAAACAAATCCTCAGCCAAAAACAACTAGTGGTCAACATAGTTAACTGTTTGTGTATTGACAGAAATAAAATCATAGCTGGGGTAAAAAAAGAAAAAAAAGTGGTGTGTCATTCCCTCTTTTTGGGTGGTAGTGGTGGTGATATGGGGGAGGGGAAATTGGTGGAGTGCATACAAATAAAATACAAGCTTGAACACTGACCAAACTGATGAAAGACCATTTGATACAGCCGTGGGGAGCTGCCAACTAATAAGTCCAGTTTATTACTTTAAATTTAAAAAAATAAATGCACGTAGACATGGAAAAACCATGGATCACAGAACAGCCACCATCGCTTCTTTGGAGAACGCTTGTGACAGGGTTGTGGGGTGGTACTGTGGGGCTCAGTTGGGGGTATGCAGAGGGCGGATTCAGTCTATCTGTACTGGTAGTTCACGGTGGGGTCTCCCCTGCCGTATCCTACTGGGTTGTGGTATGGCGCTGGATTTGCACCATAGCTCTGGTTGGCTCCTGCCTGTACGTTGTAATTTGACTGATTTCCGTAACCTATGGAAGAGGAAGTTGATTAATGAAGCTGTTTTATCAAGAGTTTAGGTTACGTTGAACTTGTGATTCCCTGTGCCGAAAATCCATCTTACCATCGTAACTGTAGTCTTGGCTGGCAACAGTGCTGCCCGTCACCTGGCTGGGGTAGGCAGTGCTGTAAGGATAAACTCCTGCTCCTGCCTGGTTTTGATTGAAGGTCTTATTGCCTTGCCCATAGCCCTGGCCATACTGGTTATAGGCACTCTGGCCAGTGGTGGTCTGGTAGGCCCCTTGGGCCCCCCCACCAACGCCTGGCGGTCCAGGGAAGGTAGACTTGACCTCCTTTTTGACAGGGGCTTTGGGAGCTGGAGATGGGGTGGAGTAGCCCCCATCATTCTGGTAGTATGAACCATAGGTTCCTGTAGCTGTCACGCCTGTAGTGCTGGCTGCAGCGACTTCAGTAACGGTGCCAGCAGCCGCAGCTCCACCATTTGCTCCACTATTGTAATAATCTAAAAGAAAGAGGCATGAAATTAAGAGGGGGTTTTGTAGAGTTCTACTGCTGTCACACCCATGCTTGTGAAGATTAATACATTGCATTTTCAAGAAAGTGAAGCTTTTCACTAAAATTGTAGTACCACATTATTGTATGGGATATCACATTTATTTTTTAAAAACATACAAGACTATTTTTACTTCACAATCATAATGCAGAATGTCAAAATCAGTCTTGTGCAAGTATCAACAACGCTGTGGTTCTTTCATGCCTAAAGGTGCCTCACGTGTGAAGTAAATGAGGGGCATTGTGAACGTTATCATTTTCAAAGTAAGACTAGCATGTAACCACCATCATGCATCAATAGCCACAATTGAGCAATTCTGACATTTTAATAAAAAACTGCAAATATTCAAAGCAGCTTCATGTTCTCATAACAAGATGCTAAATAAAATAAAAACATTGACAATGAGGTGATTGATAATACATTTTCAGACAAAATGAAATAAGACCGTTCACATCATAAGAAATAACTTTTTGTGTGTAGACATTCAAGACAGATGGCCACAATGGGATCAATCTCCCCAGTCTGACCCACTCCAATGTGCATGTCATCACAGTGGGCCATTAGCCAACCATAATGCTCTGGTCTCAATTCCACTAAGGAAGGCAGTCTATTGGGAAAGTGTGCCTGTGGCTTTTGGCATATCCAGGTGTCCAGGTACGTCCCAGGGTTGGCAGAGGGTATGGAAGGTGACCAAAGGCAACAAGCACTCACTGGCCTCCCATCTCTCTAGGCGTTGGGACATGAGTCGTAGCGGTTAAGCAAAGGGAGTTTTTTCCCAGGGGAGTGATTGGAGTTCATGTTGCAGGAACACTATAGTTTGCTCCTCTCTCTACATTTTGTTTTGATTTAAAAGATTGGGATGATCTATGTCGCAAACTCGTGGTAGCCATAGCAGTCTGAGACAAAGTCACCTAAAGAATGAGACAGAGCAGAGAAGGAAAAATTGAATTAGATTGGTTTGTTTTTTTGCCATAAAAAGTGGCATGTGTCAATGACTTGGTCAAATTGTTTTCAAAACTGCTTTTTTTGTTTGTTGGGACTTTTAGATTTCTCTGCTCCTGTCACGCTCAAGAAGGTGTTTCCTCAGAACAGGCTGCTGGTATGGGGGGTTGTCAAAGTGATATAGATTGAGTCCTGTGGCTTAACAAAGCAGAGAAATGTAAAATCATAATCGAACCAGGAATAAGAGCACTCAAGTTCCTTCTTTGGTAGGTTGTTTAGATGACATTCAATGGCATACTCTCCAAAACAAAAATATACTTTGATTATAGATTTTTAAATAACATTTCCAGATCTTGTATTGTTGGAGACGTATGTCTCCAAAAGGCCAGATGTATACCACTAACTCTCCAACAAGATGGCTGAGCATGTTGTGCTCTGATCAAACCACACTGAACTTCTGCTTATCTTACAAGGCGAGTAGAGTGAGAAACCCTCTTGTAGTGTCCTCATGATAAAGGTGGACATATAAAATGAAAACCAGACTGAGTCGCAAGACTATTCCAGGGATTGGAAGATGAGGATAAGGGAAAATCAATACTCACTATAGCCGCCAGAGTTTCCATTGTTCCCATATCCATAACTTCCATAGCCACCTGAAGAGTTAAGCAAACCAACCATTACATTTCTCAGCTGACGTGAGATGTTGCCCACCATTTAATGTTGAAAAACAGTATTTACAGCATAAAGTCAATTCAGGGACAGAATACACAATAATTACATGTAGTGCCTTCAGAAAGTACTCATACGCCATGACTTACTCCACATTTTAATGTATTAGAGCCCGAATGAAAAATATTTGTTTTTCTGACCTGACAGTCTACACACAATCACCCATAATGACAAAGGAAAAACATGTTCATGTACAGGCTTCCTTTTAAATGTCAATTAGGTTAGTGTTGTGGAGTAACTACAAAGTTGACCCATCCTCAGTTACTCCTATCACAGCCATTAAACTCTACCCATTTTAAAGTTACCATTGGCCTTGGTGAAATCCCTGAGCGGTTTCCCTCCTCTCTGGCAACTGAGTTGGGAAGAAACCCTGTATCTTTGTAGTGACTGGGTGTATTGATACACCATCCAAAGTGTAATTAACAACTTCACCATGCTCAGAGATATTCAGTGTCTACGTAAAAAAAAAAAAAAATCAATCTACCAATAAGTGCCCTTCTTTACGAGTCATTGGAAAACCTCCCTGGTCTTTGTGGTTGAAACGGTTTGAAATTCACTGCTATACTTAGGAACCTAACAAATAATTGCTTGTGCGGGGCGGGGTACAGAGATGGGGTAGTAATTATTTTTCTTCTTTTTACATTAGGGCAATGTGTGTTGGCCAGTGACAAAATACATTTAATACATTTTAAATTCAGGCTGTAACAAAACATGGAGAAAGTAAAGGGGTGTGAATACTTTGAGGGCACTGTAGGTAGCATATAGCTCTGTTTTACCTTGACCATAGCTGCCACCATTATTGAACCCTCGGCCCCTCCCCCTGCCACGCCCTCTACCTCTGCCCCTGGGAGTGGCTGCCGGGTCACCAGTCGGGTCACCCATCATGCCAAACCCATGCTGTTGGAGCAAACACGAGAGGACTAAATTGACAGACAGGTCAGCAGCAACCATAATTACTCAGTTAATATATTTTACAAACAATAGCAAGCACATATATACAGTAAGGCAGAGGGAATCTTACCATTGGGAGTTTCTTCTTCTTGGCTGCCTCAGTCACAGAGCCCTCTGGGAAGAGTTTGTCCAGGGCTGCCAAGGCTGCATAGGCCTTGGCCACCTTCTTATTGGAGCCAGTCCCTTGGAACTTCTGTTCGTCTATCTCCACCTGGAACAGAAGGAAAGACAGGTCAATACATAGACTCAGGCAAGAACAGGGTAAAGCATGGGACCAAGAATGTGTCAAAGCCAAGCTCATGTTATTGTTAATGTTTAAAAAGGTCAAGTTAACTTTATTTGAACAAAATTTGAGATTTAAATTGTATGTTGCTATACAAGTGTCCAGACACTGTTTTGAGAAATGTACCTCACCAATATACTTCCTTGTTGCTCGTTCTACAGTATGGGAGCCACAGATAAACAAAACTCCAAAAACACCCAAATGCAATGTTAGAAACGACAAAGCTCTCAGTATAGTGATGCAGGGGTAAATTCTCAAAACCAAGAAAAAAGAAAACACCTAAAATGTACATGAAATTGAGATTTGGTGCAAATAAAGTAAACTCCTCCAATCATTGAACCAGCTGGATATCTACTGTTTGATTCTAAAAGACATCAGTCTGGTTGCAGGGTGGATGGGCACTTATTCCACTCGAGACACTAACCTCCATGACGAAGCGTTTGTCGTGGCTGCCTCCGGTCTCTGAGATGAGCTCATACTTGAGGCCGCGCCGCTTCTCGTTTAGCTCCATCACAGGGTTCTTCCCATGTTTGGTCAGGATTGGTCCCTGTTGACGAGCACTCTAAGACAAAGAAAAACAGACATTTCTCTGTAAACAAGACCAATACAACAAAACTGGAGTCAAAACCGAGCCTAGTGTCCAAAAACATTGTTTTGAGTTCTACTCCGAGGACCCATACCTCTGCACCGTCTGTGGCCTCCACGCTGTCCGCCCCTGTGGCTGCGGTGTCCATTGCGATGGGAGTGATGCAGGGTTTCACCTCCTCCACAATGGCCGTTGCCACCTCAGTCTTCACTGGCTCAGCAGTCTTCAGCTCCACACCTGTGGGGAGGCCCATATCCTGGAGGACCTATGATTGGGCCAGGCAAAAGATTGGAAAGGAAAATATGTGAAGCGCAGCAGACAATAGTTACAATCTTCTGATTTCACGACAACACACCAAACGCTTAGAACATCTACACCATTTACCCCATACACCCACTCACCTTGACAGCAACGTGAAGCTTGGCAGTGCGTTTGGATGGGCCCGAGGCTTCAAAGCTCTTGCCGTCCACTTCCACAGCCATGGTGAAGACTGGTACGTGCACCGGGCCAGTTTGGGAGAGGAGTTTATACTGCAGGCCAGGCTTCAGCTGGTTCAGCCTCATCAGAGCATTCATGGCCTGGGGAGGCTCCGACTTCTCATCTGGGGCTAGTGAAGATTAGGATTAAAAACACTGCCACTTAATAAATTGTTTTGGTCCAGCCAAGGGGGAAATTAAAAAGAGTAGCCGAATTTGCATGACAACACTGAAGAACTGTGAAGAACAGGAAGAACTAAGCAACACCTACATTTCTTTTGCAGCTTCTTTTTTTTCTTGTTTGGACTTTTGTCCTCCCCTCCTTCCTCCTCCTCGATAGGCCTCTTCATTGGTGGGGCGTAGGTTGTACTGGGGGGGATTTGTACTGCAACAAAAACACAGGGACTGCTGAGCCTTTCCAAAATATGGACACTAAGTTGTATGCACACATCTGCAGCCTGGCTTACCTGTATAGTCAATGGGGGTCTCGCTCCTGGGTTTCCGGGGCATTTTGGAAGGAAGGGGGTCCATCCCTAGCACTTTGTGAAGCTGTCCGAAGGCAGACAGCCTTAAGGCATGCTGAAAACAGATGAACATGTGGTGATTTTTTCCATTCACTACAGCCACCATAATCACACCCTGTCATTGGTGTAGAAAACACACAATTTATCCCCCCTTTCTCCCCAATTTTGTGGTATCCAAATTGGTAGTTAATCTTGTCTCATTGCTGCAACTCCCGGACGGACTCGTCCTCCGAAACGCGACCCAACCAAGCTGCACTGCTTCTTGACACAATGCCTGCTTAACCCGGAAGCAGTGCAGCAATGTGTCGGAGGAAACACAGCACACCTGGAAATGTGCACGTGCACGCCCGGTCTGCCACAGGAGTCGCTAAAGCGTGATGGGACAAGGACATCCCTGCCGGCCAAACCCTCCCCTAACCCGGACGACGCTGGGCCAATTGTGCGCAGCTGGGTCTCCCGGTCGCAGAGCCTGGACGCGAACCAGGATCTCTAGGGGTACAGTTAGCAACTGCGATGCAGTGCCTTAGACCACTGCCCCTCTCGGTAGGCCCTGTGGGTGTAGATGTGACTCACCTGGGCACTCTGTGTGAGGTCCTCCCTCTGCTGGAGGTCCAGGTGGCCAATAGCATCTGTCAGCTCCTTCTCACATGGATCACAGATTCCAGCACCATCTAAAAACCAACAGGCAAATTATGACATCTTTTGGCTTGCGATGTGGAATTACTACTATATTAATTAAGCAGAGGTGGGAGGACATGTCCTCTCCACTCTGAGAATACTCACCAGCCATGAGGATTCCAGAAGCCAGACACTCCAAAACTCTTCGCAGAGCCTCTCCTGCCCCCATTGGCCGGTTCCCTGTGCCAATTGCCTTCTCACACAGCAGCTCTATTGGCTAGCAGGGGTGAAGGGAAGAAATGTTCATGTTTGTATTTTGTCCAGATGTTTGGCAAATTGGATAAAAAGGCTGTAAATAAGAAATTGTTGCAGTTTGATGTACTAAGCCCCTTAAATAAATTAACATCTTACACATCAAACCTGATCACTGTAATTAGAATGACATTTCTCAAACCAAATGTCAGGAGTCAGGGGGCGTTCGACAAACCAGCTGGCAGAAAATGCTGCTGGTGACTCACCCATCCATGCAGTGGGGCCCAAGTGGGGACGCGGGAACACAGGTCCCTCAGGATGCGGATGACGATGACGCAGGACCTCAGCCCGTTGGCCCTGGCCTGGAGACACAAGCAGGGAGGGGGAGGAGGGAGAGGGAGCCTTAGTCAAACAAGAACTCACAAAAACACGAAGCAGCAGCTACATCAAAAAGCCACACAGACGAACGGCTCTGCTTTGTCATTATTGTGGTACAGTATGGGAAAAGTGCAGCATGAATGTGATATTTGTTCTTCTGCAGATGTGGTTATTGAATTTAATAGACAACTCCATTTGTGTGACGTAAAAAGCAGATTTGATCAGTGGTGCTGTAATAGGTATGACAGGGTGGTGATTGTTGAGTAATTGTGCTTCTTGCAGCTCCGTATCAAATGTGTCAACTTGTGATTCTGTTAAATGATTAGAGGGAGAAGGGGAGTCAATGTAAAGCCAAATGCTGACATAGAAAAATGTAGGACAATGGCAGTATTTATAATGTGCTTAGTTTAATGAGTGGTGATACCTTACAGTAGCTCTAAAGGTTATTGTATGGGGTATATACCAGGGGCCTCATTTATAACCATCGCGTGAATTTAACAGTAAATATTTGCACCATTTCTGAAAAGACTACGCACGGACAAAAATGGCTTTATATAAACTTTGCACATGTCAAACATATGCATTTTCCCCATTAGAAATCAGACCAGTCATAAAAATGTAAACAAGTGTGCGCGTTAACGAGCAGGATAAGTCCACCTGAGAAACACCCATATTTCACATTTTATGGTGACAATAATGCCCTTATTTGCTGTAGACTAGAATTGGAAATAGGCAAAGACAGTATCTAAATAGCAATAGCGAACTTGATCGGATGTCGTGTGTTGGCAGAATGTTTTCTTTTGCAGTATCTGAATGACAAAATCAATTGCAAATTGTTGTGGACCTGTAAACAGATCGTTGAATGCAATAATGTTTTGCATTGACTTTCTCCCCACAAACCTAAATATGTAGCAATGTCCACAAGTTCTGAAACGATACCTACTCTAATTAAAAAAATAATGACCGTAGGCCTACACATTTCAGTAGATCAACTGTCTGCTCATCTGTTAAATTCTCCTGTTGGATGCAGACTAAAAACATGACATTATAAATAGCACATCTAATTGGCCCAATTAAATTAGATGTGACATGGTAATTTGTTATATGGCTACTTCAGGAATATGAACTCAACCATGGGCAGAAATGTTGAGGAATGTATTATGCAATGGTTATGTTGTATGTATTTTGCTTCTAAATTAAATGTCTGAATACTGTAATGTCAAAGTTCTCCAGTAGACATAGGCCTAGCCTACAAACGTCAATGAAAAGGTGATCAGTCTGTTCTACTGTTAAACAGCATTTTGGAATGGATCACACAGCAAAATACTTGAAATAGCTTATTTACTACTGTGTCTTAAGTCAAATGAAATGAGCTTATGGGAAGAATGGTAGCCTATAGTAACTTGTAGGCCTATAGACCATTTCGCAAGTAGCTTAAAATCACAAGTCAGAAAAGGTTAAGAATTTACTCTGCAATGATCATGTAAGTGAAATAGGATTTTATTTTAGAATGCAAAGAAAATAAAAAAGATTTTGCTCTTCTCGCTAATGGCAGATTTTGGCATTATTCGTGCGTGAGTAAGAGTCATATTCCCTATTAGCACAAGGCTACCACTTTCACCTTGCAATGTAATACTTCAACCACTAGAAACTGTGCTTATGCATGGTCTGAAGTTTGTGGGAGGAGAGTATTTTTAATTATTGCCAAGTTTGGTGCACACATGTTTTGGGTCATTTTGTCATAAGCAACGTTTATAAATGAGGCCCCAGAAGACGGAATAGTGTATGTACATTTTCTAACTAAGGTGCAATATTCCTTTTTTGTGGCACACAGAAAGCTGAAACAGCCAGAGCATGGGGGATTGGAGCCTACACTCTACAAGAACAGGCTGCAGAGATGGAGCGCTTACAGTTAAGAGCGAGAGATGACAGTTCACTATGATGACTAAGAATCAACGTAGTCCACAATGAGGAATCAACCTCAACACAATATGATAGTACAGAAAAGGGTTGTCAATTGATAGATTGATAATATTTGAGAAATATTGCACCCGAGTGTAGCAAGTTAGTTCCACATCTCTGATCAAAATTAAGCAGTGGTTTAAGACAACGGTTGCTTTGAGGGGATTGTTGAACGTCCTTTCTAAAAGCAGCATTGAACATTTTCAATGACACTGCAATCAAACCTGTTAAGTCAGCAGAGCATCTCTACAAGGTAATGACAAAGGTTTCCTTGGAAACGCTATAAAACCACAGAGTAAGAAGTCTACTACAGGTGATAGATACACTTCGAAAGGACATTTAAAAATAAAAACAGAAAAAACGACCAAAGAAAGAAACTGCGTCAAATGTAGAAAAAAACTGAACTACTTTAAGACAAATAAAGACAAGATGCAAACCTGGAACCACTTGGCGTGGCGAAGAGACGCCAAGGCAGTAAGGCATTTCTGCCTGTCCAGAACATCCGGTGGATCGTTGACTGATAGCGTTTCTATTGGCGGGTGGAATAAGAAGACAAGGTACAGTTTGACCAAGGGGGGTTCTGTCACACGGCCAGGGGGAGTAGGCAGCTTTCCCAAACCACAGGCAGGACAGGGAAGGGGAGGGGGGACCCCCCCCCCACCTGGAGAACTTGATGGTCTGAACCTCTCAGTGAAACTGCAATTACACTAAAGATATATAACTTCAACCCACTTCAGAAACTGCTGTTAAGTGGGTGATTTCTTAAGATCACTCCAAGTAGGCCTATATGGAGAAAAATGTGTATGGATGTAAGATTACAGTGGGAGTGAATTATCAAAAGGGAAGTTGTCTCCATTATGTTAACTCAATGTCAACTCGTATGCCTCAGTCCAGTTATGAAGTCTGAGTGCTTTGCTATAACAATGAGAGGTAGAGCCCCTCCCCTTCACCCCTATACTGGGTGTACTGCTTAGCCCCTTCCGAGACAGAGAGCGTCCAGTTGGTCAAAGGTCCAGCGTCCCTAAAAATTGACAAACTAGAAGGCTTGACAGAGAGAATCAGATGCACAAAATTATCAAAACAAGTCCACACTGCAGCAAAACTGATGGCCTTCAAGAGCCAAACCGGGCTTCAATGTTGACACAGTTATAGATAAGGCTAGGTTGATGTCTGGTGGGTACATCCAACTTCTTGTTCAGAACGTCTGAGGGAACATGGGCCGCCACCGACTAGTACCCTTTCTGATAATATACAGTGCCCTCTGTAATTGGGAAAGTGAAGAATTTTGTCTTCTTTTGACTCTATACTCCAAACATTTGGATTTGAAATCCAACATTGACTACGAGGTTAAAGAGCAGACCATCAGCTTGTCTTTGAGGGTATCTATACCGGGTGAACCGTATAGAAATTACAGCACTTTTAGTACAAATTCATTTGTGTATAAAAGTAGTTCAAAGTTTAGTACTTGGTCCCATACTCCTAGCACGCAATGACTACATAAAGCTTGTGACTCGACATTTGTTGGATGCATTTTCTGTTAGTTTTGGTTGGGTTTCAGATTATTTTGTGCTCAATAGAAATTTATGGTAAATAATGTCATTTCAGAGGAAACTTTATTATAAATAAGAATACATTTCTAAACACTTCCACATTAATATGGATGCTACCATAATTATGGATAATCCTGAATGAATAGTGAATGATGAGAGAAAGTTAAAAGCACAAATATATCCCCAAGATATGCAAACCCCACCCAATTACATTAACAGGGGAGGTTAGTATTTTGGAGTGGTATGACATGTGCATCTAACTTCCTCAAATAATTAGAGCCAAAATACATTTTAAAAAAATGCTTCACTGTGCCAATAATTACAGAGGGCACTGTAGGTATTTCTTGTATTTATTATTGAATTTATGACTCCCTCTGCTTCGGACACACCCCCATGGATTGGATTTACAAAGACTGATCACAGTTGTCCCCTGATTTTGACTGTGACTGGGAGAAGTGACATTCAGCCATGCAGAGTCAAAGAGCCCCTGGCGTTATCTATAACCCGTGTCCTCCCTGCTGATGAACATTAGTCAATAGCCCACTGCTGGGTCTAGTAACCAGAACACTTGACAACACTTTGCAACTCATTTTTGCTGCAATGCAAACTGTTCAGTGTTCAGTATAAAACATGCAAACAAAGTGGTGTTTGTTTTTTTTGTTATTCTCAGTAAGCCTTCATATAGTTAATGTCTGGACTCCATAGGGAATAGAAAACCCTTTTCAGTCAGTAACTAGCCTTTCTATACTGTGTATTGGGCCATCAAAAATGTACATCACATTACATGGAACTACGAGAGTCTAAAGAGCTATAAACATAGCACGGTTTCATTACATGACAGTTCCCACATATCCCCTAGCTCCATTGAAGGCCCAATAAACAATATCTGTCTAGACTGGCTGCCTGCCTGTTTAGTCTCCCTGCCTAAGGGGGCGCTAGTGAACCATCTGCCCCTGTTATGGCAGCCTACCTCCGGCAGCCTGTTTCTCCACCTCCTCGCGGACCAGGGGGGACGTCATGTTGATAGTCAGGGTCAGGGGAGGCTCCTTGGTGCTCTTGATTACGATGGTGGCTTCACGGATGACCTGAGTGACCTCATACTTGTCCTCTGTGATGGTCTGCCAGGTAGAACAGGAGGAATTGTTAATACAATAGCCATGTAGTGGCTATCCCACCAAGGAGTCAAGGTCATGTACCCCCAAGCATTAAAAAAACCTATTTGCTACTGAATTCAGTTGTGACCAGTCCTCTCAAATGAATGCATCACCCCACAACTGAAATGATGCAGGAGAGTATATTCTCGAAAGAACAAATTCAACTTCAAAGCCAACTGAATATGAAGACACAGAAAACACTAGAGGGTGAATGGACTCACCTTGAGTTGCACAGCCAGGTTATCTGCCACGTTCTTCAGCAGGGTGATGGTGGGTTTGTCCTTACACAGAAGGACCAGCTCCAGGTCCAGGTCCCCCTTCAGCAGCAAGCCCTTGGCCACCAGGCCCACCCTCATCACCCCACGCAGGGACCGTGTGGCCTGTTCCGACAACTTGGGCTCACTGGCAGAGGAGACATGGGTACCCAGGTCAATTACCTTTGAAATTCAAAGCGATGCTGCCTTCACCAACACTCCAGCCTTGATGGTGCAAAACGTATTTCTACGCAACTGACATTTTCTACCCCATGCACCATTTTGAATACAATTTTCCACTTACTTACCTTTCTTTATCGGAATCGGTTCCGTCTGGTGCAGACTTGACCACCTTTTCCTGCTCGTCCAGCCAGTCAGAGACAGCCTTGAGGGCGCGCTCCGTGTGGGACACCATGTTCTGCACACCCTCCAGCTCCTCCTGTGTGGGGTACACAGCGGAGTGCTTGGCCATCACGTGGCGGTCATCGTTCATGAAGATACGCATGGAGCGGTGGCGCAGGGGAGGAGGCTGGACCGGAATAGAGGAGTTATTTTAAGGAATTGACTTCAGCAGGTCACAATTGTAGTCAGTAAGTGGCTTTGATAGGAAGAAACAGTCATATTGTGATAACCTTCACCCCACTGTAATCCTCAAAATACAGTAATTTTACTTAGTCAGCTTTCACTGTCCTTACATAATCATCCATGGACTACTGCTGGGTGAGATTCATGTACAATTAGAGGAGTGCAATCA
The DNA here is from genome assembly GCF_018296145.1 of Oncorhynchus tshawytscha. NCBI lineage: Eukaryota > Metazoa > Chordata > Actinopteri > Salmoniformes > Salmonidae > Oncorhynchus > Oncorhynchus tshawytscha. The sequence continues at coordinate 80,397,549 of NC_056437.1, forward strand.
AATGCAAGCAGGAGCATGTGTTTGAAATGCCCAGGGCAGTTTTGACTGGCAGCAACCTGAATTACCCTTACAATGGACATTTGATGGAATCATTTTTTTTTAGGTCTACTTGCATGCCGTGTCCTTGTTAACTTACAAATAATCTTCTCAATCAATTATGTCAGACAAATACAGTTGATTGCTTGCAGAGGCAAATTATTATAGTGGTGAGGCTAGTAAAATTAAAGTGCTCCATGTTCACTACCAAGTAGAAAGTGTTTACACAAAATAGCCTTCCTAAAAATGAGTGTATAAGAAAAGCGGTACCATAGTTGCTTTAGAGTCTTCGATCCTGTGTATATGGCAGTGATACAAGAACAGGTCCTTCCTGAGAGAACACCAACACTGCTGCTTGGTTCTGCTGAGAACAAAAAGGGACATGCTTAAAATGAGCAAAGCAATAAAAGGATGCCAGATTCCCCTAGAGTAGAAGATAACGTTTTTATTTTAGCAAAGAAAATGACATTTAAGGGTAACAGAACATGGGGATTTCTCTGAACAGACCTAAGGATGCACCTCCCTAAAGTGAAGGGTGGCTTTGCATGACAAGGGAAATTCCATGCTAAAGGAATTACACAAACTCCAATTATTCACTTTAAAATGTATACCAAACAAACCATTGATTTCTAAGTTTAACAAACCAACAACTATGCACATTGACTGCTTTAAACAATTTACACAGGAGTTTCAGATACCACGGAATTACCCATAGGCTAAGTGTGCTGAAACAGCAGTAACAAGGGTGTTCCTACTGTAGCCTGTTGCAAACCTGGGTTGTGTTCAGTAGGCACGGAATGGGGGAGGGGAAAAATAGGACTCAATGAGCATCGTTATTGGACAAGGTTGCGCTAAAATGTTTCTCCTGTTTTGAGCCTCCCTGTATAAAACCCAGCGCCAAAGGTGGTGTGATATCACCATTGTTGATTTAAAAAATGGGCAGTGCCATCATTGTAGGCCTACAGATGAGCAGGACACCGGTCGCATTCTTCCTCCAAAATAAAAGACGGGAGAAGTTGGACCAGGGCTGAAGCAGTGCCAGGACAACTGTAGCACAATCCTTGGGGGCACCATCAGCATCTACTTTCAAAACACTGATTCAATCAGTTTGATTATGAATCAGTCCTGCAGGAGCAGATGCCAGATATGTTAGTGACTAAAATGTAGCTCTACCAAGGAAGATCAATTGGGCTACTGCCCCTGTATACCAGTATGACTCCGAGAGCAATAATGACCTAAAAAACATGGTTCTTCAGTTAGCCGCGAGTTTGAAATTAACATTTCAGAGCCAGTGTACATTTCGGAAAGATGAGGTAAAGGGTATCAGTTACCAGACAGACCTGCAGTACATGCACAGTCCTAAAGCCAAAATGTATTTAACACATGAGCGCACTGCAGTTAAAATCTACAAACGGTTCATTGCAGTTGACATCAGTTAGAAACTGGCAGTACCCCACGTCTTGAGTCGCTCAGTTCTGACAGTAAACCTGGCTGAGAAGTCATTCAAGGTACACAACCAAACTGATAATTTCTATCATGTGTCAAATCCCTCTATTCAGGAAACTAGCATTGTAATGGTGGCTATATGTGAATGCTTCCATACAGTACAGTCGTTACGTTACAATTTTTCAACATGCCCAATTCACCAAAGTCTTCTCTAAACCCATCGCTACCTGCGGAAGAAACATTTGAATTTAGAAAATGTGCCGATTTTAAATTACATACATTCTTGCTCAGAGGTATAACAATGTATATGCCGCAATCTTAAGAGTATTTTTGTCTCACATTGTTCAAGACGGGTGGGTGTCCAAAGTTCTGCACGTCGTGAGCAAAGCAGAAATAAAGCGTCACTTTGAATGACACTAACCTGTTTTTCTCAATGAGAGAAGACAAAGATACTCTTACATGGTGGCGTATACATTGTTGGATTATCTCATGGAGCAACCATGGATTTAAAGGAGCATTCTCCAAATTTAAACGTTCCACCTACAACTAGCGATGGAAGTAGACAGAGGTCAACCGATTATTTGGAATGGCCAATTTCAAGTTTTCATAACAATCGGAAATCTGTATTTTTGGACACCGGTTTTGCTGATTTTTTTTATTACACATTTATTTAACTAGGCAAGTCAGTTTAGAACACATTCTTATTTTCAATGACAGCCTAGGAACGGTGGGTTAACTGCCTGTTCAGGGGCAGAACGACAGATTTTCACCGTGTCAGCTCGGGGAACCAATCTTGCAACCTTACAGTTAACTTGTCCAACGCATTAACGACCTGCCTCTCTCGTTGCACTCCAAGGAAACTGCCTGTTACACGAATGCAGTAAGCCAAGGTAAGTTGCTAGCTAGTTAAACTTATAAAAAACAATCAATCAATCATAATCACTAGTTAACTACACATGGTTGATGATATTATCTAGCGTGTCCTGCGTTGCATATAATCTGACTGAGCATACAGGTATCTAAGTATCTGACTGAGCGGTGGTAGGCAGAAGCAGGCGCGTAAACATTCATCCAAACAGCACTTGTGTTTTGCCAGCAGCTCTTCGTTGTGCATCAAGCATTGCACCGTTTATGACTTCAAGCCTATCAACTCCAGAGATGAGGCAGGTGTAACCGAAGTGAAATGGCTAGCAAGTTAGCGTGCGCTAATAGCGTTTCAAACGTCACTCGCTCTGAGCCTTGGAGTAGTTGTTCCCCTTGCTCTGCATGGGTAACGCTGCTTCGGGGGAGGCTGTTGTCGTTGTGGTCCTGGTTCGAGCCCAGGGAGGAGCGAGGAGAGGGACGGAAGCTACGGTTACACTGGCAATACTAAAGTGCCTATAAGAACATCCAATAGGCAAAGGTAAATGAAATACAAATGGTATAGAGGGAAATAGTCCTATAATAACTACAACCCAAAACTTCTTACCTGGGAATATTAAAGACTCATGTTAAAAGGAACCACCAGCTGTCATATGTTCTCATGTTCTGCGCAAGGAACTTAAACCATAGCACATTGCACTTTTACTTTCTTCTCCAATACTTTGTTTTTGCATTATTTAAACCAAATTGAACACGTGTCATTATTTATTTGAGGCTAAATAGATTTTATTGATGTATTATATTAAGTTAAAATAAGTTCATTCACTATTGTTGTAATTGTCATTACAAATAAATAAAATTGACCGATTAAATTGGCATCGGCTTTTTTGGTCACCCAATAATCGGTATCGCCGTTGAAAAAAAATCATAATCGGTCGACCTCTAGTAGACGACAACAATACTGAGAAGTGACTGGTTTAGATTTCTCCCTGACCAAAATGGCTGCCATTACCGGTACTTTCTGTCACTTTGAAGGTTTATGACATAGATACTATTACATTACTAGAGGGGCTATGGCAGAAAGAGACTGGCATCCAGGCCCGATAGCTAGCTAACTGCATGACTAGCTGTGAAAAAAACATTGCCGTGGCTCTACCAACCCAGGGCCTAGCCAAGTACCATAACTTCATGAGGATGGAAAACAAGCCACGCCTTTGTGTTTTTTAAAAAGATCAGAATCAAAACAATATTCACACAAAAAGGGTGTTGATTGTTTTCCATCATCCCCCGATTCAGCATGTACCCTTTTCATGGCACGCTATCTATTGATGCAGTCAAATGAATAAGGACTTAAAACCTCTTAAAGATTGTGTCTTTTTTTTCAACATTTTGTTAAAAATCGCGCAAAATTTCAACGTCCTGCTACTCATGCCAGGAGTATAGTACATGCATATGATTAGTATGTGTGGATAGAAAACACGTATGTGTGTGACTATAACAGAACGTTTGGAGCAGGCAAAAGCCCAAGGAAAACTGTTCAAAATGTTTTTTTAAATCCTTCCGCCAGTTGCCTGTATTGTCTATGGCAAGGGAAAATAGATAACGACCAGTTTACAATGCCTACAGCTTCCACACGATGTCGCCAGTACTGTCATTCGCTTTGAAGTTAATCCTTGGTGAGATGAGAAATAGGCACTTCCTGTTATCGAGTACACAGCTGGAAGTTGAGAAAATGGAGCATCATTTCAAGAATTGCTGCTATTGAATACAGATCGCCCCGTGATCAATTTGATCGATTATTAACGTTTACTAATACCTAAAGTTGGTTTACAAAAGTAGTTTGAAGTGTTTTGTCAAAGTTTATCGGCAACTTTTTTAATTAAAAAAAAATGACATTGCATTTTGCAAAGCTGCTTTTTCCTGGATCAGACGGGCTTCATAAATGGACATTTTGGGTATACATGGACGGATTTAATCCAAAAAAAAGACCCAATTGTGATGTTTATGGGACATATAGGAGTGCCAACAAAGAAGCTCGTCAAAGGTAATGAATGTTTTATATTTTATTTCTGCGTTTTGTGTAGCGCCGGCTACACTAATTCCTTTGTTTACGTCTTTTTCCGGGTATTGCGGGGGGGTGCATGCTATCAGATAATAGCTTCTCATGCTTTCGCCGAAATGCATTTTAAAAATCTGACGTTAGCTAGATTCACAACGAGTGTAGCTTTAATTGAGTACCCTGCATGTGTGTTTTAATGAAAGTTTGAGTTTTAGCGAGTACTATTAGCATTTGGCGTTGCGCATTTCCATTTCCTGTTGGCTAGGTGAGACGCAGACATCTCACCTTGCCCTAAGAGGTTACTTTTCCAAGCACTAATATTTATTTTCAATGACCATCAATTTGTAATAGTTTCTATTATGCAATCATTCCTCATCGCCACCAGATAGCGGTGTATCGCCACAACCTCATGAAAAAAACAGCCGACTATTCATCACTACCTTGCAAGTTCTACTGTGTTGTTTCACTACATACATGGTGGTAAGTGAGTACTGATGTAACTTGAGTAGTGATGAGCAGGGTTTGACATGCCAATTTACTCCACAATTCCAGCTTAATGACTATTATATTATTATTGGGCATCTACTTAATAGCTAAGGAAAAGTGTCTTGCTTCTGACTGGCTGCTTTAGTGTCGCTATTTGGAATGGCTGTGTGAGGAAAACGGCATGTGAACGTCAGGAGCCTGTGAATGAGGCGATTGGCAACAAAGGTCTGGAGGTTGTTGCAGAGGAAAATGTCACAATGTTGAACTGCCGCCAGCGCAGGATGCAGCGCTTTGTCTTTCCCCCTTCATATAGCTCTTCATGACTGATTCACGAATGCTCGCAATATCAGTCTGATGTATTTGTTGCACTTTACACAGTGTGGGTTGGTTGGGTCCAGTGATGTGGATATAAAAACAAACAAAAAAGTGGGTAATATATAATGACCAAAAATATAAAAATGCAATATGTAAATCGTGGGTCCCATGTTTCATGAGCTGAAATAAGACAGCAAAAAAAATTCTGCTATGCACAATAGGCAGGATTAGATCTAAATCTGCCTGCCATTTCATAAACATATGAGCATTTTCTGTTCTCTTAATTTAATTAAAGTACTTTTACGAGTACCAACCTGAGGAAACATCTGATTTCGAAGGTATTCCAGTAGTTTTTCAGACTAACAAATTCAAGTACTTTAAGGCACCTTGTGCTTGGTTAACTTCTTGGTGACAGGGGGGGCAGTATAGAGTAGCTTGGATGAAGGTGACCAGAGTAAACTGCCTGCTACTCTGTCCCAGATGCTAATATATGCATATTATTAGTAGTATTGGATAGAAAACACTGAAGTTTCTAAAACTGTTTGAATGATGTCTGCGAGTATAACAGAACTCAGAGAACCGGAGAAAAATCCAACCAGGAAGTGGGAAATCTGAGGTTTGTAGATTTTCAACTCTTTGCCATTCCAATATATAGTGTAAATGGGGTCATATTGTTCTTAAGGCTTCCACTAGATGTCAACAGTCTTTAGAACTTTGTTTGAGGCTTCTACTGTGAAGTGGTGGCGAATGAGAGGGGATTGAGCCAGGTGTCTGGCAGAGTGCCACAGGGTCTGACGCATGGTCACGAGAGAGTTAGCTCTTGTTCAATTGCTTTTCTACAGACATAAGAATTCTCCAGTTGGAACAGTATTGAACATTTATGATAAAAAACATCCCAAAGATTGATTCTATACTTGGTTTGACAAGTTTCTACGAGCTGTAACGGAACTTTTTGTCCGACTGGATCTGAACGCGCGTTTGGATTTGTTTACCAAGCGCCCTAACAAAAGAAGCTATTTGGACATAAATAAATGAACTTTATTGAACAAATCAAACATTTGTGGAACTGGGATTCCTGGGAGTGCATTCTGATGAAGATCAATGGTAAGTGAATATTTATAATGCCATTTCTGACTAATGTTGACTACACAATGTGGCGGATATCTTATTGGCTGCTTTGTGGTCTGAACGCTGTACTCAGATTATTGCATGGTTTGCTTTTTCAGCAAAGCTTTTAAAAAATCTGACAGTGGTTGCATTAAGGAGAAGTACCTCTACTTCCATGTATAATACTTGTATTTTCATGAGTATTTCTGTATATTGAAAAATCACTGCATGTTTTAGAACTGAATGTACCGCGTCAATGTGAAATGAGATTTGATATGAATATGCACTTCATCAAACAAAACATACATGCTGATTATTTTTCTCTATTTGGGCTTTTTGTGACTACTCTTTGGCTGGAAAAATGGCTGTGTTTTTCTGTGAGTTGGTGGTGACCTAACATAATCGTTTGTGGAGTTTACGCTGTAAAACATTTTTTAAATCAGACAGGCTGGATTCACGAGAATTGGATCTTTAAAATTGTGTAAAATACTTGTATGCTTGAGGAATTTTAATTATGAGATTGTTGTTTTGAATTTGGCACCCTGCACTTTCACTGGCTGAAGGTGAGGTGGGACACTATCGTCCCACATATCCCAGAGAGGTTAAACACACCTCAATCCTGGGATGATAACTGGTTGTACACCAAATTGTCCCAACTGTTACACGAAGAAGACTGAATGACTGCTTGGTTTTAAGTAAACGGATGTTTGTCTTCATGCTAGTTAGCAGTAGCCATTATGGAATGGCATGTCACTTGAACGACAAAGGAGCCAATTGGCTCACACTGATATTCCAAAATGGCTGCTGTGGTTTATGCTTCCTGAGGAGGAAAAGGACAGTTTTCCTGAAAAACTACCAGTTGATCAATGTGACAATTCAGCATATAGAGCAATATTTGGCGCGGGCTCTGTGGTGTCTTTATCTACACAGGAACGCTGTCTGACCCTAGTTAGTGTTGCTGTAAGCAAGTGGGTAGGATCTGCTGGCTAAGAGAATCCTCCCAGACGCCATTTTAATTTCAAGCCTTAATTCAGTGCGCCAGCCTGGAACATGCCCCCTGCACTAGTCACACCACGATTAGACTGCTAACAATGTGGGTATATATAGAGATAGTTAAATAAAATGCCATATGTGATCGCCATGATATTGTGATAACATTTTATGAGCGTCACGTTAGCTAGCGTGGCTAGCCCAAGATGGTCGTGTCCTCGCATTGTAGCCAACGTTGACTAGCCATAGCTATATAGGCAATCATACATATCGATGGACAAAATCCTGCATTTGCTTTCTATTCCTATCCGCGTAAATTATTGTTTTTCTCCATAATATAACGTTAGGTAGCTAGCATGGTGCCTTACGACGTGCTGCCTTGCTTGTGGTTCGAGCTGAGAGCGTTCTGAACAAAGAGGGCTGCTGCTAGGCTAACGTTAGCTTGCGAGACGTAATTCGAACAACGGCAAATGAGTGTCACCGGTAATATAGTTGCTTAATTCATGTTCATAGGGACGGTGGTAATCATTTAATCAATCTGAATATAATGTGCATCGTTGTAAAACCTCCAAATAAAACATCCTTCTAGACTTACCAATTCAGCGACGCTTCGCTCCAACTCTCCTCGCTGAGGAGCAGAAATGACTACACACACACCTGAACAGCACTTTCTGAAAGCTAATTGGGCGAAAGTAGCATGTGACCAAAGAAGTAGCCAATCCCGTTTCACCTTTCGATGTCTAGTCTGAAACGTAAAGTACTAGCTAGCTAGTTCACGAGTCAATACCGTATTGTGGGATAATCACCAGCCAATTTCCCAAAATTACATAGCTACTATAAATCATTATTTAATTATTAACTCTATATACCATGCCCTGTTTATCCAGGATATAACGTAGTTATAATTTGATATCTGGGGATTCCATTAAAGTATGTGACCAAACACACACATTTCAGACAGAAGATGTGGTGTATTTAAACAATAAGGCCCGAGGAGGTGTGGTATATGGCCAATATACCAAGGCTAAGGGCTGTGTCAGGCACTCCGCGATGAGTCGTAGTAAGATCAGCCCTTAGCTGTGGTATATTGGCCATATATCAAACCCCAGAGGTACCTTATTGCTATTATAAACTGGTTACCAACGTAATTGGAGCAGTAAAAATAAATGTTTTGTCATGGTATACGGTCTGATATACAACGGCTGTCAGCCAATCAGCATTCAGGGCTCGAACCACCTAGTTTAAAATACCTGTTAAAAATATGAGGCAATGTTTATATAACCACCTTTCAAACGGCCCTCTTATTTACCACCTTCTTGCAGGGCCCTTTATACATATCAGTGGGTAATTGGCAAATTTGGAGGGGAAGGGGGGGTTTAAACCATGGGGACTGTTAGCATTTCAAATAAAAGAGGTGTTAAAAAAATCGAAGTGTTAATGAATTTCCCTGCACAAGAGCAGCAAATCATTCACTCAGACCCAGGGTCTGTGAAAATGCAGGAGTCATGACAAGATTTTTAGGTGTGTTTTAATTTACCATGTTTAAATCTGCACTCCATTAAGGTGACTCAAAGTTACCTGAACAAAAATATGAACGCAACTTACAATATTGTACTGAGTTATATTTCATATAAGGAAATCAGTCAATTTAAATAAATTCATACGGCCCTAATCTATGGATTTCACATGACTGGGAAAACAAATAGGCATTTTTTGGTCACAGACACCTTGAAAAAAAGGGTAGGGCGTGGATCAGAAAACCATTCAGTATCTGGTGTGACCACCATTTAGCTCATGCATAGAGTTGATCAGGCTGTTGATTGTGGCCTGTGGAATGTTGTCCCTCTTCTCTTCAATGGCTGTGAGAAGTTGCTGGATATTGTCGGGAACTGGAATACTCTGTAGTACACGTCAATCCAGAGCATCTTTTAACATGCTCAATGTCTGGTGAGTATGCAGGTCATGGAAGAACTGGGAAATTTGCAGCTTCCAGGAATTGTGTACAGATCCTTCCGACATGGGGCTGTGCATTATCTTGTTGAAACATGAGATGATGGCGGCGGAAGAATGGCACAAAAAACTGCTTTAATGTTTACGTACTGCTTTACTCATTTCATATGTATATACTGTATTCTATTCTAAAGTATTTTAGGTAATACCACTCCGACATTGCTAGTCCTAATATTTATATATTTCTTAACTCCATTCTTTTACTTTAGATTTGTGTGTATTGTTGTGAATTGTTAGATATTACTGCACTGTTGGAGCTAGGAACACAAGCATTTCGCTACACCTGCAATAACATCTATTGGTCTGTATGTGACCAATGCAATTTGATTTGATGACTATGAACCTCAGGATCTTGTCACGGTATCTCTGTGCAAATTGCCATCGATAAAATGCAATTGTGTTGGTTGTCCGTAGCTTATGCCTGCCCATACTATAACGCCACCACCAACATGGGGCACTCAGTTCACAACATTGACATTAGCAAACCGCTCGCCCACACGACGCCATACACGTGGTCTGCGGTTGTGAGGCCAGTTGGACATACTGCCAAATTCTCTAAAATGAAGTTGGAGGCGGCTGGCTATTGTATTGTATATTGCTATTCTGTTGGACTTTCCTGCAGTCAGCATGCCAACTGCATGCTCCCTCAAAACTTGAGATATCTGTAGCATTGTGTTACAAAACTGCACATTTTAGAGAAGCCTTTTATTGTCCCCAGCACAAGGTGCCCATGTGTAATGATCATGCTATTTAATCAGCTTCTTGATTTTCCAGACCTGTCAGGTGGATGTATTATCTTGGTGAAATAGAAACACTCACTAACAGGCATGTAAACACATTTGTGCACAAAATTTGAGAGAAATAAGCCTTTTGTGCATATGGAACATTTCTGTGATCTTTTATTTCCGCTTATGAAACATGGGACCAACATGTTACATGTTGCGTTTATATTTTTGTTCATTATATTTGTGTTTCTAAAATATTTACTGTTTATGTTTGAATGCAGTGACTACGTGTTCTCTTTTTTTCATGAAGAAGCATTGTTTGTAATTGTTTTTTGTCCGTTTTGTGTAACTGTTGGCAACATATCTAATCCTGTGAAAGCACTGTTGCACTTTAGACATGAGCAAAGATCTAACACGGAACACAAACCAGGCTGCGCATGTCATCATGCATAAATGTATTTTGTCCCCCTACACCAAACGCGATCACGACATGCAGGTTAAAATATCAAACAAACTCTGAACCAATGACATGAATTTGGGTACAGATCGAAAAGCATTAAACATTTCTGGCAATTTAGCTTGCACTTGCTAGCTAATTTGTCCTATTTAGCTAGCTTGCTGTTGCTAGCTAATTTGAGTTGTTATTTTACCTGAAATGCACAAGGTCCTCTACTCTGACAATTAATCCACACATAAAAACGGTCAACCGAATCGTTTCTAGTCATCTCTCCTCCTTCCAGGCTTTTTCATCGTTTAACTTATATAGTGATTGACATCTAAACTTTCAGAGTATTACCACGACAACCGGCAACAGTTCGTCTGTCAATTACCCACGTGGGTATAACCAATGAGGAGCGTCTGCGTGCAATAATTGAATAACATAGATTCCTAAATGTATTTTGAAACGCACGCGACGCGAGCGGTGTAGTCAGGGTATAAGACTCCATTTGTGTACTTGTGTTATTGTCTTTTGTACTGTTAGCTACTACTATACAAGCAAACCTAAATTCATAGAATTCTATGAATTCATAGAATTCCATAAACTTCAGAGAAAATTAATGTAATTGTAAGGCGTTGTGTGTATTGCAGGAAATTATTTGTGGTAGTTCATCAATATGAGCCATTACAGACCACTTTACTCAGTAATAATTAACATTCGTTACAACTATTGCAATTGATGGAGTAATGAAAACTTGTATCAATTCATACCTATACTGAGATCATTTCTGTTCTACTTCCCCTATCAGAGGACATTTTCCACACCTCTGTTCTCTCCTGGGATGAGCACCATGGTGCTATGACCCTGACAGGCCATTTTGTGGTTTATTTTATTTTTATTGAACCTTTATTTAACTATGCAAGTCAGTTAAGAACAAATTATTATTTACAATGACGGCCTATCGAAAGGCAAAATACCTCCTGTGGGGACGGGGGCTGGGATACATTTTCTTTTAAAGAAAAAGAAAAATCATATATGTTTTTCAGTAAAAAAGGATAACCGGCAACTTAAACTTTATTAGACAACATTACATTTTGATAGCTTTTGCAACACTTAGCTTCATTTAGGTCCCCAGACAATTGGGGAAACAATATAAGCAATAAATACACACACACAATTCAGACATCAATAGCATTACAAGTTTGACACATACTGTATGTCTTTCACATCTTCAAGCACAGGTAAAAGCACAGCCTTTACTTTGCTTTGGCATAGTGCCACTGACTTCATGATGTGTCAAAGTGCACTTTGACTTTTCCACAAACAAACAAAGTATGAACTCCAAAAAACACTGACAGTAACACACACAAACACGTATATATAATTTGAGATGTTTGTTGTTGATATCTTATAGGCAGCTTCATTTCATGTACAGTTATGTACACAGAGAAAGACTCATGTTGCGTGACCTACCAGACACTTTTACAAAAACCCTTCTCCTTGGGCAGATTTATCTGTGCTATGTCTCCAGTATCCAGGTGAGGCATACTGTCCTTACTTGGTCAGAATGTTTTGTTGTAAATCCATTTATGACATTTAATTTGTTTGAGTATAGTCTGGCTTGGCTGTTTCCCATAAAATGATGAGACTTCTCCACACAACAGTCAAAGCAGGTCTTACTGGCCAATCAAATCAATCTGAAAGAGATCCAAGATCTGGAGGATGATGATTTCAATCCCAAACCCCATATACTTTCACAGTCAGGCAGACCCACACAGTTCTCAATAAAGGAACGTAGGTCTTATAGGCAATAGGTATTTCCTTTTGTGTGATACACCAACACTGCTGTTAGATCCTACTGCTGGATGTTCAGTCTTCTCCTCAATCCAGCATGTTGAGTTGGGTGGCAAATAAAGCCCCAAGAACAACAAAGGACCATGATAAGATGCCAGTCTCTTTCTGTCTGTGTGTTTTCTTCTCCCTCAGATCCTGTTGACAGTGTTTATTTTCTCAGAGTTCTGGAAGGAGCTGATGTCCCAATGGCGGAAGGTGCTGTTCTTGAAGCTGGCCCGGCTCTTGGTGATGCGATAGATCTTCCTCAGCACGGCCCGGCGCAGCAAAATGTAGACCCAGGGGTCCAGGATCTGGTTCCAGGAGGCCAGCCGGACGCCCATCACCATCAACCTCCTGTATGTATCCTGGTCATTGCCTATGGAACCGCTATAGGACCATGTGACTGACATCAGGCCAAAGATCTGCAAGTAACACAGATACCTGGGTTAGTTTTACAGTGGTTGTGCAGGACATAGATATGTTCAGCTGGTGTTTATATATTTGCATCAATCTGCATACACTGCTAGTAATTTATATACATTACCCGACACTGTAGATTGCCACATGTTAACAAAAAAAATGAATAAAGGTAGCAGTCAAAATGCATCTTCACAACGTGTTCCTAGGAATAGCTTTACTGATGTTAGAAATCACAGGCTCAAAGTTGTAGCCTTATAAATCTTATTTACAATTTTTTAACAATTGGCCACAGCTTATTAAGAGATTTTAAGCACAAACAATGCCTCTGTAATGGTTCTTACATCTCCCCAACAGTAAAACATGTATGCTGATCTGTTCCTATTTAGTTCACACATCAGTAATTATATTTGGGCCCAACTTCTGTGCAGTATTGTGCAAATCAACAGCATATTAGGGAGAAGGAACAAGAGGGGGGTGCTCAAGGCTACTCTAAGTTTTAACAGACCCAGTGATGACAAGTAACAGGCTGCCATAATTTGAAGCATGGTTTATAGTCTGTCCTCTTTCACTTCTCACAGTTTATGTGTCAAAATGAATGGTTACTTTTAAATTGGACCTGAATGTAGATTGCTTTGTATGTTTCTATTGTTGTTTGGTCAGGGTGTGATTTGGGTGGGAATTCTATGTTTGTATGTCTAGGTTTTTGTATTTCTATGTTTCGGCCTGGTATGGTTCTCAGTCAGGGACAGCTGTCTATCGTTGTCTCTGATTGGGAATCATAGGTAGTTGTATTTCTGTTTAGTGTTTGTGTCACCTTGCAGGACTGTTTCAGGTCTTTCTTTTGTTCTTTTTTGTATTCAGTGTTCAGTTCCTTAAAATAAAGATGAACACGTTTCCCGCTGCATTTTGTTTCTGACGATTCCTCTTCTTCCGATGAAAGCCGTTACAACATATTAACAGTTTATACAAAATTCTTAGTATTGGAATTGTAAAAAAAAATATATCCTTGATTAAAAAATCATCAAACCATCACCATGTTTTTGTATGAAATTATTTTAGTTGGCTAATATTCCTCTTTCCCAGAAGACTGGAAAAGGAGAGAAGCTGTAACATTTTCAATGTCACCCAATCTGAAATGTGTTATTCAAGCCCTTCATAATGGCATTACCTTAAATCATTTATTCCATCTAGTCAATGCAAGGGCCCACCATGACTATTCATTTATACCCTTGGTGCAGTACACCATGTCTATCCATCTGTTTTAGGTGCAGTATTCTGAATCATAGTGTTTATGACTGGGAACTGGAAAGTGTCTATTTCAGAAGGTGTACAAAAAGAGGATGAAATATTACTGGATTGTTAGCAGAGATTTTCTATATTATTTCAGGCCTTTGAGTTTATGGGGCAGAATATCTTGGAGATTTACCGAGAGGATGAATTACTTTTGTTAACTGAGCATTTTTACAATATTATTTTATGCTTTTACCACCCTGCATCTCACTACTGGTTTGTCTCTGAAGCTTAACAGGGTGGGTCGGTCCTGGTTGGCCCTGGATGGGTGACCAGATGCTGCTGGAAGTGATGTTGGAGGGCCAGTAAGAGGCACTCTTTCCTCTAGTCAAAAACAAAAAGATCCCAGGACATTGATTGGGGACATTTCCCTGTGCAGGGTGCCGTCTTTTGGGTGAGACAGACTCTCTGTGGTCACTAAAGATCCCAATGCACTTATCTTAAGAGTTGGGGTGTTCTCAGTGTCCTGGCTTCATCTCCATTCTGGCCCTCATACCATTATGGCCAAGTAATCATCCCCAGCTTCCAATTGGCTCATTCATCCCCCCTCTTCTCCCCTGTAACTTTTCCCACAGGCTCTATTCAATCTGTATTGCTGAAGCGAAATAGAAATGTAAATGTAACCCACATGAAAAATTACTACAGTTTACTATAGAATTCTATAGTAAACTGTAGTATACTGTAGAATAATATACTACACATGGTAGTATCCCTCAATCATGTGTAGTACTTACTATAGAATGTTGTAGTATACTGTAGAATACTACAGTTAATATTACAGTATGATCCGCAAAAGAACATTGTAGTAAATACTACAGTAATGTCCGCAAAAACACTACAGTCCGCACAAACACAAACCTTTTTTATTATATTAAAGTATTTACAGTATTTAATTTGCATATACCCTGCCCATTCCCCTCCCCATATCCCAATGGGGCGGCAGGGTAGCCTATAAAGATAGTTTTGACCCCTACCCTGATTCATGCAGAATTGTGAACTTCAGTGAACTGAACTTTTCCAACTCACCAGCAGGGGGCTCCAGCAGATGCAAGAAGTGATCATAATGCCCACCAGCTGGGCCACCATCTCAATGTCATGGGACTTGGCTGAGCGACGGTAGCAGGTCTTACACTTCTTACGCAGTCTGGCAAGCACCAGCGTGACCCCACTGATGGTATTACACACCAGGGCCACAGTCAGAGAGGCCAGGCCCAGTCCAGAGAACAGCATGACAAAGGCCACGTCCGTCGCCTGAGTCTCTCCCAGGACACTGATGAAGCACCAGGTCCCGGGGTACTGGTAGGTGTAGGCCCCCAGCCTGAAGAAGGGCAGAAAGGCCACACACAGAGCCAGCAGCCAGATGAGAGCTAGTGCCATCTTGGTGCGAGCCGTGGTGACCAGTGAGGCATGGAGCAGGGGCTGTGTGACACCCAGGCAGCGCTCAGCAGCCATGGCACAGCCCAGGAACAATGGGCACAAGCCGAAGAACACCATGCTACCCCCTAGGAACTGGCAGGGGGCATCGGTGGCAGCGAGACCTAAGGGCCCAGTCGCAGCTCCAGCTGAGTACAGCCTCAACACCAGGGCACCGGGGATGACGTGGCCGGCAAAGTCTGTGGCTACCAGGGAACTGGCGAAGAGCAGGAAGGTGGCCTTGGAGCGGCGGCGCAGACGGGCATAGGCTTTCGCCAGGATGACCAGGGCCACGATGTTGGACAGGATGCCCAGGGTCATGGAGAGGCCAGCTGCAGTGGGGTTACTGGGGGGAGACATGGGCCTCTCTGTGGTGATGTTTGCCCTCCAGGCCATGGCCGGCACACCCTCCACCCCCCAGGTCTGGTTGGGGAGGAGATTGGGGGCAGCCAGGCCTGAGGAGTTGTAGTGCTGCATGGCCAACATCACTGGCCTCAGGTAGCCATCGGGGTCCTCAGAGTGAGAAGGCACTGAAAATAGGAAAGGTGTTATGATTAATATACTGACCAGTTGACCTGGAAGAACTCCTAACCTCACTAATATATAGTCCTACCATAACCAAACTTAACCAATAGCCTATTATACATAGCATAAATACAAAGTTTACTGGGGAAACAAAAACTCATTCAGTATTCTGTTATTACCTAACAACAATAAATATTATCCTGTATTATGTAAAGATTTTTTTCTGTCATAAACCAGATCTCCATCCAACCTTATTATGCGAGAAAAGTACAGTGCATTCCGAAAATATTCAGACCCCTTTTAGTTACGTTACAGCCTTATTCTAAAATTGATTAAATAAAACATTTTCCACATCAATCTATTAACAATACCTCAAAATGACAAAGCGATTTTTGCTAATTTATTAAAAACAAAAAACAGAAATACCTTATTTACGTAAGTATTCAGACCCTTTGCTATGAGACTCAAAATTGAGCTCAGGTGCACCCTGTTTTCATTGATCATCCTTGAGATGTTTCTACAACTTCATTGGACATGATTTGGAAACATCCTGTCAGAGAAGAAAACAAGCCATGAGGTCGAAGAAATTGTCCGTAGAGCTCTGAGACAGGATTGTGTCAAGGCACAGATCTGGGGAAGGGTACCAAAACATATTTGTCTGTATTATTGAAGGTCCCCAAGAATACAGTGGTGTCGTGTCTTTACTATCATTAAATTGAAGACTCAGTTTTTATCAAAGATTTTCTGTAATTAGTATTACGCGATCAAACTGATTAATCATGTAACTGTAATTAACTAGGAAGTTGGGGCACCAAGGAAAATACTCAGATTACAAAATTAGAATTTCCCAATATAACCTTTAAGATATTTTCATATCTGATCAATAGTCTTCTGATTAATGAATTATTTACTTTACCTCACGTTAGTCTCATTCCAAACGTAGTAAATTGTTGGTTATCTGCATGAACCCAGTCACTATGAGTCATCCATACATCAATTGTCTTAAATAATTTATTTATTACTAAATAATTCACAGAAATGCATAAACAAACAGTAGATAGTTGTTGTTCAGAGTGACATTCATTAATTGATGAATGATGATACCGAATTCCTAGCTGCAGACTAGTAATTAATATCAAAGTCTATATACAGTGAGTGCAAATAAGGTCAAATAAGGGAGTTAAGGCAATAAATATGCCATGGTGGCGAAGTAATTACAATATGGCAATTACACACTGGAATGGTAGATGTGCAAAAGATGGATGTGCAAGTAGAGATACTGTGGTGCAAAAGGAGCTAAATAAATAAATACAGTGTGGGAATGAGGTAGATAGATGGGCTGTATACAGATGGGCTATGAACAGGTGGAGTGATCTGTGAGGTGCTCTGACAGATGGTTCTTAAAGCTAGTGAGGGAGATGGGAATCTCCAGCTTCAGTGATTTTTGCAGTTCGTTCCAGTCAGTGGCAGCAGAGAACTGGAAGGAAAGGCGACCAAAGGAGGAATTGGCTTTGGGAGTGACCAGTGAGATATACCAGCTGGATCGGGTGCTACGAGTGGGTGCTGCTATGGTGACCAGCGAGCTGAGTATGAAGCGAAGGCCAGCCAACGAGAGCGTATAGGTCGCAGTGGTGGGTAGTATATGGGGCTTTGGTGACAAAACGGATGGCACTGTGTTAGACTACATCCAGTTTGCTGAGTAGAGTGTTGGAGGCTATTTTATAGATGACATCGCCGAAGTCAAGGATCGGTAGGATGGTCAGTTTTACGAGGGTATGTTTGGCAGCATGGGTGATGGAAGCTTTGTTGGGAAATAGGAAGCCGATTCTAGATTACATTTTTGATTGGAGATGCTTAATGTGAGTCTGGAAGGAGAGTTTACAGTCTAACCAGACACCTAGGTATTTGTAGTTATCCACGTATTTTAAGTCAGAGCTGTCCAGAGTAGTGATGCTGGATGGGCGGGCAAGTGCGGGCAATAATCGGTTGAATAGCATGCATTTAGTTTTATTTGCGTTTAAGAGCAGTTGGAGGCCACGGAAGGAGAGTTGTATGGCATTGAAGCTCGTCTGGAGGTTAGTTAACACAGTGTCCAAAGAAGGGCCAGAAGTATACAGAATGGTGTCGTGTGCGTAGAGGTGGATTAGAGAATCACCAGCAGCAAGAGCGACATCATTGATGTATACAGAGAAGAGAGTTAATCCGAGAATTGAACCCTGTGGCACCCCCATGGAGACTGCCAGAGGTCCGGACAACAGGCCCTCCGATTTCACACACTGAGCTCTGTCAGAGAAGGAGTTGGTGAACCAGGCGAGGCAATCATTTGAGAAACCAAGGCTGTTGAGTCTGCCAATAAGAATGTGGTGATTGACAGAGTCGAAAGCCTTGGCCAGGTCGATGAATACAGCTGCACAGTAATGTCTCTTATCGATGGCGGTTATGATATCGTTAAGGACCTTGAGCGTGGCTGAGGTGCACCCATGACCAGCTCGGAAACCAGATTGCATAGCGGAGAAGGTACGATGTGATTGAAAATGGTCAGTAATCTGTTTGTTAACTTGGCTTTCGAAGACCTTAGAGATGCAGGGTAGGATAGATATAGGTCTGTAGCAGTTTGTGTCTAGAGTGTCTCCCCTTTGAAGAGGGGGATGACCGCGGCAGCTTTCCAATCTTTGGGAATCTCAGACGATACAAAAGAGAGGTTGAACAGGCTAGTAACAGGGGTTGCAATAATTTTGGCAGATAATTTAGGAAAGAGAGGGTCCAGATTATCTAGCCCGGCTGATTTGTAGAGGTCCAGATTTTGCAGCTCTTTCAGAACATCAGCTATCTGGATATGGGTGAAGGAGAAATCGTGGGGGCTTGGGCAGGTTGCTGTGGAGGGTGCCGGGCAGTTGACCGGGGTAGGGGTAGCCAGGTGGAAAGCATGGCCAGCCGCAGAGAAATGCTTATTGAAATTCTCAATTATAGTGGATTTGTCGGTTGTAACAGTGTTTCCTAGCCTCAGAGCAGTGGGTAGCTGGGATGAGGTGCTCTTATTCTCCATGGACTTTACAGTGTCCCAGAACCTTTTTGAGTTTGTACTGCAGGATGCAAATTTCTGTTCAAAAAAGCTAGCCTTAGCTTTCCTAACTGCCTGTGTATATTGGTTCCTAACTTCCCTGAAAAGTTGCATATCACAGGGGCTATTCGATGCTAATGCAGAATGCCACAGGAAGTTTTTGTGCTGGTCAAGGGCAGACAGGTCTGGAGTGAACCAAGGGCTATATCTATTCCTGGTTCTACATTTTTTGAATGGGGCATGCCTATTTAAGATGGTGAGGAAGGCGCTTGTAAAGAATAACCAGGCATCCTCTACTGTCGGGATGAGGTCAATGTCGTTCCAGGATACCCCGGCCAGGCCTGCTCGCAGAAGTGTTTTAGGGAGCGTTTGACAGTGATGAGGGGTGGTCGTTTGCTCGCAGACCCATTACGGATGCAGGCAATGAGGCAGTGATCGCTGAGATCTTGGTTGAAAACAGCAGAGGTGTATTTGGAGGGTGAGTTAGTTAGGATGATATCTATGAGGGTGCCCGTGTTTACGGATTTGGGGTTATATCTGGTAGGTTCATTAATAAGTTGTGTGAGATTGAGGGCATCAAGCTTAGATTGTAGGATGGCCGGGGTGTTAAGCATGTCCCAGTTTAGGTCACCTAGCAGCACGAGCTCAGAAGATAGATGGGGGGCAATCAAATCACATATGGTGTCGAGGGCACAGCTGGGGGCAGAGGGTGGTCAATAGCAAGCGGCAACGGTGAGAGACTTGTTTCTGGAAAGGTTCATTTTTAGAAGTAGAAGCTCAAATTGTTTCGGTACATACCTGGATAGTAAGACAGAACTCTGCAGGTTATCTTTGCAGTAAATTGCAACACCGCCCCCTTTGGCAGTTCTATCTTGTCGGAAAATGTTATAGTTAGGAATGGAAATTTCAAGGTTTTTGATGGTCTTCTTAAGCCAGGATTCAGACACTGCTAGTACATCCGGATTGGTGGAGTGTGCTAGGGCAGTGAATAAAACAAACTTAGGGAGGAGGCTTCTAATGTTAACATGCATGAAACCAAGGCTTTTACGGTTGCAGAAGTCAACAAATGAGAGAGTCTGGATTAACCTCTACATCACTGGAGGAACAGAGGAGGAGTAGGATAAGGGTATGGCTAAAGGCTAACAGAACTGGACACCTAGTACGTTCAGAACAGAGAGTAAAAGGAGCAGATTTCTGGGCACGGTAGAATATATTCAAGGCATAATGTACAGACAAAGGTATAGTAGGATGTGAATACAGTGGGGGTAAACCTGTGCATATAGTGATAATAAAAGAGATATTGTCTCTAGAAATAGCATTTAAACCAGGTGATGTCACTGCGTGTGTGGGGGGTGGAACTAAATTGTTAGCCGAGGCGTGTTGAGCAGTGCTAGAGGCTCTACAGTGAAATAAAACATTAGTTACAAACCAGAACAGCAATCGACACGGCATGGTGACGTTAGGGAAAGGCATGCGTAGCCAGGTGATCATACAAGTCCAGTGCGTGGCTTCAAGCAGCTAGCGGCACGGGGCTAGTAGGCTAACAGAAAGGCCTTAGAGGGATGACGTGACGGAGGGAAGTCTGTTGTGCCCCCCTCGTGCAGTTACATCAGCGGACGGATCAGCAGGGCTCTGTGTGGTAAACCAGGCCAATTGGCAAAATATGTATAGTGGCTGAATAAATATGTCCGAAGGGCCTCTTAAGTCAGCAGTCCAATGTGCTTAAGATAGCTAGCAGGCCGCAGATTAGAGGCTGTGCGTTCAGGGGTTGTTAGCTGCTGTAATTCCAGGTGGAAAAATATATATATATAAAAAATATCATAATAAAAATGTTTAAAAATAAAAATAGGTTCAGATCTTGCAGTAGGAATCCGGAGATATCGAGAAGAATAAGTCCAACTAGCTCTGATTTGAGTCACGCTGTACAGACTGGCGAGAGTTGTCCGGGATAAAGGTAGCTGATGACCGCTAGAAAAGGATAGCTGACTGCTAGATAGTGGCTTCGGAATGTGATCGATGGGTCTCGTAAGCCAACAGTCCGTTGTGCTCTAGACAGCTAGCATTCAGGGGACGTTAGCTGCGAAGGTCGGAAGGTGAGAGGGTTCAGAGCTTGCAATAGGAATCCGGGGATATGGAGAGAAAAAAAATAGGTCCGGTATGCTCTGGTTGAATCGCGTTGTACAAACTGGCGAGAGCTTTCCGAGCTAAGGTTAGCTGATGACCGATTAGCTGGCTAGTTAGCTGGCTAGTTTATGTTGGAGAGGTTCCAGTAAGAGGCAAAGAAAAATATGTTAGAGAAAAAGCAGGTCCACACCACATTGGGTGACGCGGGTTGCAGGAGAGTATTTTGAAATAAGGGTTTAGAAAAATATAAAAAGATATGCGAAGAAAAATATATAAAAATATATATACATGGGACACGACAAGACGAAGGACAAGTACGCCTGACTGCTACGCCATCTTGGAAGCAGTATAACAGAACAGATATGGCAGGTGGAAATCCGAGGAGAATCCATACATATTTTTAATTTTGTTGAGGTCACAGCCCATTCAAATCCTTGTTTATGGGTGATTCAAAGGAATACCTCCCAGACTGCAGTTCCTATGGCTTCCACTAGATGTCATAAGTCTTTAGAAAGGGTTTCAGGCTTGTTTTTTGAAAAATAGAATTTGCTAGAATTTGTAGTTTTTCTAGGTGGGTCTCATTTTGACTGTAGTGTTCTGGCACGCGCACTTTGTTATTTATCTCCGGTATTTACCACACTATTCTACATCTTAATTTTTATTTTTATTTACATATTAGGGTACCTGAGGATTGATTAGAAACGTTGTTTGACTTGTTAGGACGAAGTTTATTGGTAACTTTTGGGATTCCTTTGTGTGCATTTTGAACGAGGGGAACAGGTGGATTACTGAATCAAGCCCGCCAACTAAATTGACTTTTTTGGGATATAAAGAAGGACTTTATTGAACAAAACAAACATTTGTTTTGTAGCTGGGACCCTAGGGATTGCAAACAGAGGAAGATCTTCAAAGGTAAATTATTTTATCGCAATTTCTGACTTTCGTGACCCCTCTGCTGGTTTGGAAAATGTTTTTAATGCTTTTGTACACGGGGCACTGTCCTCAGATAATCGCATGGTATGCTTTCGCCGTAAAGCCTTTTTGAAATCTGACAAAGAGGCTGGATTAACAAGAAGTTAAGCTTTTAAATGATGTATGATACTTGTATTTTCATGAATGTCTAATATTACGGTTTTTGCATTTCGAATTTCACGCTCTGCAATTTCAATGGATGTTGTCGAGGTGGGGAGCTAGCCCAAAGAGGTTTTAATACTTATGTAAATGTGATATTTCCCCCTTTCGCATTTTTCTTCTTTTTTTTAAATAAATTAGCAACAATTTCTAAAAACTTGTTTTTGCTTTGTCTCTATGTGGTATTGTGTCACGCCCTGACCTTAGTTATCATTGTTTTCTTTATTATTTTGGATAGCTCAGGGTGTGACGAGGGTGGTATGTGTGTTTTTGGCCTGTCTAGGGTTTTTTGTATATCTATGGGGTTTTGTTATGTCCAGATAAATGTAGGTCTATGGTGGCCTGAATTGGTTCCCAATTATTTAGGTTGCCATTTGCCATGTTAGTTTTGTGGGTTATTGTCTGTGTGGTTGCATGTCAGCACTCGGTTTATCAAAGCGGCACGTTCGTTTTGTTTAAGTGTTCTTCGTTAATTAAAGAGGAATGTGTTTATATCACGCTGCGCCTTGGTCTTATCGTTATGACGAACGTGACATATTGTGTGTAGATTGATGAGGGGGGGGGAACGATTTAATCCATTTTAGAATAAGGCTGTAATGAAACAAAATGTGAAAAAAGTCAAGGGGTCTGTCTGAATACTTTCCGAATGCACTGTATATGTTGGATAAAAAATATCATGACAGGCCGGTTGGCTTAAAATGTGTCATAAAATGTCCAAATGTGGACAAAACAAGCTAGATAAATTGATAACTCTTTGAGTTGGTGAAGTTAATTATACAAGAAATGGCTGTGGAAACGCTTTTATGTGCAAATATTGATCAAATAACCATCATATCGAAACTTGGGAGTCATGCGATGATATGGTGGGATGTCTTTCCACTAGGAATCGGGTCGGGAAAACATGCAGTTTATTAGGCTACAGATGATGAACTTCACATGGTGGTGAAAGTGGAAGGTGATGTTCCTTTCCAATAAATATCGATAGTCTTATTCTGGTGACATGATGATCGTGCTTGGCTATCATTTGATAAATAAAAATAATCTCGCTCTTCCCCATAAATAATTGCATCATGTAGGTAGTCTACCAGGACTGTGGGCCTATCTGGGAGCTGTTCGCTAGAGCGCACATACCAAGACAAGAGTGGGCACATTCGCTATATAAACATTTTTTTGGGGGGGACAAAACCATCAGAGTTAAATGCGATGGAAACCCATTTAGCTTGTATTTTTTATTTTGGTAAATGGGTGTTTAACCGCAAAAGTTGTGTTAATGTGCACTACGTCATCCCGCACAGCTTTTTTTCGCAACAAATTCATTTTAGGGAAACATCTCTGGTGGGAAAATGCACATAGGCTATTGTTTTTATTCCGATTTTAGAATATTCTGTTGCCAATTGTCGTGAACTGAATGGAAACCTAGCTAGTATCCTTTAAAAAGCCTATTGTAGACAAATGCCACACACTTCCCCCTCATTGTACTCCAAAACCTGAGAATGCGGGACAAGTCAAGACAGTTCTTGTGAAAGGTGCTCCTTCAAGTCTTGACCGTGTCTGACAGTGACATAGCACACGTTCTGTGAAAGGTGCTCTATCATGATAGCAGACCCATAGGCGTAGTCTACACGATGCCAATCAAATCACCCTTTTCCTTCTTCAAAACCTTCAATGCAGAATAACAGAACAGAGTCACAATACTTCTTCCAAAATTAGGTATACATAAAATCCTATACTGTGCCTAGTTTGTATAATGTTTTCTCATGAGTTACTCGATCTAGCAATGATTTCGGATTGATTTGTAGCAGAGATACCTTAACATTGTTCATGAGAAACACACACACAAAGGGTATGCCCCTGCCTTGCCAAACATGACATAGGCTACTACAGTTTTGTAGGGTTCATTTGCAGTCCTTGTTCCGTTGGTTTTTCTAATCTAAAACAAAAATGTCTAACAAAGGGTGCGTTTGTAAATTCCCTCTATCTACTCCGATTTCAGAGCCTTCTCGTCTGTGTGCCAGAGCACAGAATAACTGATTAATTTACAAACTTGCAACACCCGTTGAATATGACCGGTGTCAGTAAACGTCGGAGGAAAAAATACGTTATTAAATGTTGCAAGCAGCACAGTTACAGTCACTAACGCTCTAGATAACATGAAAACAGGTTAATCAACTCCGCTAGGGCGAGTAAAATGGTCAGAGTGAGATGTTCTCTCATTTTGTCTGGAAGTAGCAAGTAAGCTAGCCAACTTTATCCAGTTAGCTTTGGTGCTTGACTGCTGTCGTGAGGTCAGAACGCTCGGATCAACCCTACTCCTCGGCCAGAGCGTCCAGTGTGCGCTCTGAACACTCCGAGAGCGAAGCCTCTGAATTTATGAACAGACAATCTGACAACGCTCTGAATTTACAATCGACACATAGCCACTGACACACTGGAGGCAATTTACGAACGCACACAAAGACATTGATGAATGAGAGAGTTGAAAACAATTTCAGGTTTAAAATCGAAATGAAATCATACTAATTCAGCCCAATACATGTGCACTCATTATTGGTAAAACAAAAAACATGTATGGTTCTTTTAAAAAGCCTTATTAAGATGAGCAGTGTATGTAACGACTAATTACATGGAGTGTAACGTTTGACCAGGCAAGCAATTATTTCCCCCTACTTTCACCCATTTTGTAAAAAAAATACTAATAGTTGTTCATTGTAAATTTCCTGAATAATTTACCATGTCCAAATGAAAAGGGATCTGTGTGCATTGTCAAAACTGTTATTATTTATGTGCATAGCTAGTTCTGCATCATAGGCTAAAAGAAGATCATTAATGGTGTGAAATAAGTAATAATGATATTACCTGACCAAACAGTGAATCCATAGAAACAAATGAAGATTTATTCCTTTGGTTTTCAGATGTTAAATCATTTCACTGTGAACCATGACATTCAAAAGTTCCTTAAACTCAGGGATTCATCCACGAGAATGTTATTATCAACAATGATAACCTGAGTTGATAGTGACCTGAGCTGATAGTGAAGTCATGTATCCCGAGGAGTGCCTCATTCTCTCCTAAAGAAAACAAAACGAGCAACCGCACGAGAAGTCCGTCACCAAGATCAAGACCCAGTCTCCAAAAGGTTGCACAGCCAACCATTTACTATTCAACGTTTGTTTCGTTGCTCAGCCCTCTTTATAGACTTGTACCGCGTCGACGCAGCACCGGGGCGTCTTGAGTCCGCGAGAGGAATGCATGTATCCATATTACAGCAGTTCAGTGAAAGGGAACAGGGAGTGCTACCCAATAACTTATTGGAAACGAATTAGATATTCTATTAATGCAACCATTTTATTTAACAACCAACTTTACACGTTGACATGTAACTATAACATCCTAAGATCAAGTAATGTAGCCTAATGTCAAAGTACAGTATCTTACAGTGTTCAAACAAAACAGATGGCAGGAGTTTGACAAATGTTTTGTTATAACAGCATTATTAAAGGGGAATTCCGCCACTATTCAACCTTATATTCATAATCTCCAGCACCAAACCAGTGTCTACATATGTGAAAACAGTGGGTTTCTATGATCTGTGGTTAAAAAGATAGGAAGAAAAGTCTTTAAAAATGTTTTCTCTTTGACATCACAGGGTAGCATTAAAAGTAAAAAGCGGTGAATTTCAAAACCTACAACTAGTTTATATTTTCTTGCTCCCCATGAAACAGATGTGAAATTGGCTAGCTAGTTAGCGGGGTGCGCGCTAATAGCGTTTCAATTGGTGACGTGTCTCGCTCTGAGACCTTGAAGTAGTTGTTCCCCTTGCTCTGCAAGGCCCGCTGCATTTGTGGAGCGATTGGTAACGATGCTTCAAGGGTGGCTGTTGTCAATGTGTGCAGACGGTCCCTGGTTCGAGCCCAGGTAGGGGCGAGGAGAGGGATGGAAGCAATACTGTTACACCCGCATCACTGCAGATCTCATAGTGTTTGAAAATCCCAGTTTTAAAATGTTCAAAGTTTTGATGATATCATTGGGCAGAATTATTGACATACACATACATACAAAAGTATGTGGGCACCCCTTCAAATGAGTGGATTCAGCTATTTCAACCACACCCGTTGCTGACAGCTGTATAAAATTGCACACAAGCCTAAGATCACCATCACAATGCCAAGTGTCGGCTGAAGTGGTGTAAAACTCGCCGCCGTTGGACTCTGGAGCAATGGAAACGCGTTCTCTGGAGTGATGAATCACGCTTCACCATCTGGCAGACCGACGGACGATTCTCGGTTTGGCGGATGCCAGGAGAAAGCTACTTGTCTGAATGCATAGTGCCAACTGTAAAGTTTGGTGGAAGAGGAATAATGGTCCCGGGCTGTTTTTCATGGTTCGGACTAGAACCCCTTACGTCCAGTAAAGGGAAATCTTAACGCTGCACGCACCATACAATGCCATTCTAGACGATTCTGTGCTTCCAACTTTGTTGCAACAGTTTGGGGAAGGCCCTTTCCTGTTTCAGCATGACAATGACCCTGTGCACAAAATTGTTTGTCGAGATCGGTGTGGAAGAACTTGACTGGCCTGCACAGAGCCCTGACCTCACGGCTTTCACAGCATTGATAAATTCATGAACTTCTTTGAGGAAAAGATCATGATCATTAGAAAGCATATTACGGACCCCTCTTTAAATCTGCATATTCCTCCAAAGCTCAGAGTTGTCCTGAGTCTACACAACTCTGCCAGGACCTAGGATCAAGGGAGACAGTCATGTTTTTTAGTACTATATCTCTTGACACATTGATGAAAATAATCATGGCCTCTAAACCTTCAAGCTGCATTTTGGACCCTATTCCAACTAAACTATTGAAAGAGATGCTTCCTGTGCTTGGCCCTCCTATGTTGAACATAATAAACGGCTCTCTATCCACCGGATATGTACCAAGCTCACTAAAAGTGGCAGTAATAAAGCTTCTCTTGAAAAAGCCAAACCTTGACCCAGAAAATAAAAAAACTATCGGCCTATATCGAATCTCTCATTCCTCTCAAACATTTTAGAAAAAGCTGTTGCGCAGCAACTCACTGCCTTCCTGAAGACAAACAATGTATACGAAACACTTCAGTCTGGTTTTAGACCCCATCAGAGCACTGAGACTGCACTTGTGAAGGTGGTTACCTTTTAATGGCATCAGACCGAGACTCTGCATCTGTCCTCGTGCTCCTAGACCTTAGTGCTGCTTTTGATACCATCCATCACCACATTCTTTTGGAGAGATTGGAAACACAAATTGGTCTACACGGACAAGTTCTGGCCTGGTTTAGATCTTATCTGTCTGAAAGATATCAGTTTGTCTTTGTGGATGGTTTGTCCTCTGACAAATCAACTGTAAATTTCGGTGTTCCTCAAGGTTCCGTTTTAGGACCACTATTGTTTTTAACTATATATTTTACCTCTTGGGGATGTCATTCGAAAACATAATTTTAACTTTCACTGCTATGCGGATGACACACAGCTGTACATTTCGATGAAACATGGTGAAGCCCCAAAATTGCCCTTGCTGGAAGCCTATGTTTCAGACATAAGGAAGTGGATGGCTGCAAATGTTCTACTTTTAAACTCAGACAAAACAGAGATACTTGTTCTAGGTCCCAAGAAACAAAGAACTATTCTGTTGAATCTTGATGCTTGTACAGTCGTCTCAAATAAAACTGTGAAGGACCTCAGCGTTACTCTGGACCCTGATCTCTTTTGACGAACATATCAAGACTGTTTCAAGGATAGCTTTTTTACATCTACGTAACATTGCAAAAAACAGAAAGTTTCTGTCCAAAAAAGGATGCAGAAAAATGAATCCATGCTTTTGTCACTTCTAGGTTAGACTACTGCAATGCTCTACTTTCCGGCTACAGAGCCTGGAGCACTAAATAAGCTTCAGTTAGTGCTAAACACGGCTGCTAGAATCTTGATTAGAACCAAAATATGTGATCTTATTACTCCAGTGCTAGCCTCTCTACACTGGCTTCCTGTTAAGGCAAGGGCTGATTTCAAGGTTTTACTGCTAACCTACAAAGCATTACATGGGCTTGCTCCTACCTATCTTTCCGATTTGGTCCTGCCATACACACCTACACGTATGCTACAGTCACAAGATGGCAGACCTCCTTACTGTCCCTAGAATTTCTCAGCAAACAGCTGGAGGCAGGGATTTCTCCTATAGAGCTCCATTTTTATGGAATGGTCTGCCTACCCATGTGAGAGACGTAGACTCGGTCTCAACCTTTATATCTTTATTGAAGACTCATCTCTTCAGTAGGTCCTATGATTGAGTTTAGCCTGGCCCAGGTGTGTGAAGGTGAATGGAAAGGCACTGGAGCAACAAATTCCCTTGCTGTCTCTGCCTGGCCGGTTCCCCTCTCTCCACTGGGATTCTCTGTCTCTGGCTTACTGGTGCTCTTCCATGCTGTCTCTAGGAGGGGTGCGTCACTTGAGTGGGTTGAGTCACTGACGTGATCTTCCTGTCCGGGTTGGCGCCCCCCCTTGGATTGTGCCGTGGAGGAGATCTTTGTGGGCTATACTCGGCCTTGTCTCAGGATGGTGAGTTGATGGTTGAAGATATCCCTCTAATGGTGTGGGGGTTGTGCTTTTGCAAAGTGGGTGGGGTTATATCCTGCCTGTTTGGCCCTGCCTGGGGGTATCGTTGGATGGGGCCACAGTGTCCCCCCCCCCCATCCCCCCCATCCCAGCCTCCAGTATTTATGCTGCAGTAGTTTATGTGTCGGGGGGCTAGGATCAGTCTGTTATATCTGGAGTATTTATCTTGTCTTATCCGGTGTCCTGTGTGAATTTAAGTATGCTCTCTCTAATTCTCTCTCTCCTTTCTTTTTCTCTCTTTCTTTCTCTCTTTCTTTCTCTCGGAGGACCTGAGCCCTGGGACCATGCCTCAGGACTACCTGGCCTGATGACTACTTGCTGTCCCCAGTCCACCTGGCTGTGCTGCTGCTCCATTTTCAACTGTTCTGCCTGCAGCTATGGAACCTTGACCTGTTCACTGGATGTGCTACCTGTCCCAGACCTGCTGTTTTCAACTCTCTAGAGACAGCAGGAGCGGTAGAGATACTCTGAATGATCGGCTATGAAAAGCCAACTGGCATTTACTCCTGAGGTGCTGACCTGTTGCACCCTCGACAACCACTGTGATTATTATTATTTGACCCTGCTGGTCATCTATGAACATTTGAACATCTTGGCCATGTTCTGTTATCTCCCCCCGGCACAGCCAGAAGAGGACTGGCCACCCCTCATAGCCTGGTTCCTCTCTAGGTTTCTTCCTAGGTTCTGGCCTTTCTAGGGAGTTTTTCCCAAGCCACCGTGCTTCTACACCTGCATTGCTTGCTGTTTGGGGTTTTAGGCTGGGTTTCTGTACAGCACTTTGACGTCAGCTGATGTAAGAAGGGCTATAAATACATTTGATTGACCTCAACCCCATCGAAGACCTTTGGGATGAATTGGAATGCCGGCTGCGAGCCAGACCTAATCGCCCAACATCAGTGCCCGACCTCACTAATGCTCTTGTGGCTGTATGTAAGCAAGTCCCCGCAGCAATGTTCCAACATCTAGTGGGAAACGTGTTCGACGAGCAGGTGACCACATACTTTTGGTCATGTAGTGTGTGTTGACACTGGTATTGTGCTGGCGACAATGAAAATAAGGTTGAAAAGTTGTGGAGTTGCCCGCGCACTAGCGACTCCTGTGGCGGGCCGGGCGCAGTGCACGCTGACCAGGTCGCTAGGTGCACGGTGTTTTCCCCGACACATTGGTGCGGCTGTGTTAAGAAGCAGTGTGGCTTGTTTGGGTTGTGTTTCGGAGGACACATGACTCTTGACCTTTGTCTCTCCCGAGCCCGTACGGGAGTCGTAGCGATGACAAAAGACAGTAACTACTAACAATTGGATACTACGAAATTGGGGAGAAAAAAGGGGGGTAAAAAATTTATTTTTATTTTTATATATTAAAAAAATATATATATATATAAAAGCACCTTTAGTGCTGTCCAAGCACCTTTAGTGCTGGAAATCGAAACATAGCCTGGATAACTTTTCATGTTCCTGCTAAACATTTTTTGGGGCTATGGTAAAAAAAGAGATATGCGAGGTTGCACGACTTCTACCGAAGGTAACTCCTCTACCTGTTCGGGCGGCGCTCGGCGTCGCCGGTTTACTAGCCGCTACCGATCCCTTTTTCCCTTTCTGGTTGTTTTGTCTGTGTTCCTTTTCACACCTGGTTTCAACTGCTTTTATTTCTGTGTGTATATAGGGCACCTGTTGCCTGCCTTAATTCGTGCAGGATTAAGCTTGTGTGTATTTACGTTCAATTATCTCTGCTGTTTATTGTTTTCGCTATTACGTACGTGTATGTAGTGTCGGAACTGTGGTTGTTCCTCCGTGTATTGACACGAGTTTCTGTTCCTTCGAGAGCGTAGTTTTGGACTTTCATCTGTGCCAATTTTGTATTGGTGGACTATGTGTGTGTGTGTATGTATGTGTGTGTGTATATATGTATATATATATATATATATATATATATATATATATATATATATATATTAAACATGCTTCTCAGAAATCCCTGCTCTCCTGCGCCTGACTCCTACACCTCTCACCGAGACGCACCTTATCACAGAGGTACTTTTTTATTTTAAATCAAATGACAATAATAACATTTTACAGATGTCTGTCACAGATGTCGGCCAGTTGTTATGTTGAGCAACATTATAATAACATAAGGTGTCACATAATGTTAAATGGAAGACCCCATAACTACAAAGAGATTGACCTCCATCTAGCTTTTGGAAACTAGTGCTAATTAAATTCTGTTGAGACGATCTTCTCACATGTTTCTGTAGGCTATTGGATTTTAGCTGCTTAGAGGTTGAAGAGGATCATCAACGCAAACTAGATCTGCCCCTGTCTCCGCAAACATCCATACGTTGAGTGCCTGTAGCTACAGCTGTGCATGTAATCAAAATCAAATCAAATTTTATTTGTCACATACACATGGTTAGCAGATGTTAATGCGAGTGTAGTGAAATGCTTGTCCTTCTAGTTCCGACAATGCAGTAATAACCAACGAGTAATCTAACCTAACAATTCCAAAACTACTACCTTATACACACAAGTGTAAAGGGATAAAAAATATGTACATAAAGATATGAATGAGTGATGGTACAGAACGGCATAGGCAAGATGCAGTAGATGGTATCGAGTACAGTATATACATATGGGATGAGTAATGTAGGGTATGTAAACAAAGTGACATAGTTAAAGTGGCTAGTGATACATGTATTACATAAAGATGCAGTAGAGGATATAGAGTACAGTATATACATATGAGATGAGTAATGTAGGGTATGTAAACATTATATTAAGTAGCATTGTTTAAAGTGGCTAGTGATATTTTACATCAATTTCCATTACTAAAGTGGCTGTAGTTGAGTCAGTGTGTTGGAAGCAGCCACTCAATGTTAGTGGTGGCTGTTTAACAGTCTGATGGCCTTGAGATAGAAGCTGTTTTTCAGTCTCTCGGTCCCTGCTTTGATGCACCTGTACTGACCACGCCTTATGGATGATAGCGGGGTGAACAGGCAGTGGCTCGGGTGGTTGTTGTCCTTGATGATCTTTATGGCCTTCCTGTGACATCGGGTGGTGTAGGTGTCCTGGAGGGCAGGTAGTTTGCCCCCGGTGATGCGTTGTGCAGACCTCACTACCCTCTGGAGAGCCTTACGGTTGTGGGTGGAGCAGTTGCCATACCAGGCGGTGATACAGCCCGACAGGATGCTCTCGATTGTGCATCTGTAGAAGTTTGTGAGTGCTTTTGGTGACAAGCCAAATTTCTTAAGCCTCCTGAGGTTGAGGAGGCGCTGCTGCGCCTTCTTCACGACGCTGTCTGTGTGGGTGGACCAATTCAGTTTGTCCGTGATGTGTACGCCGAGGAACTTAACTTACTACCCTCTCCACTACTGTCCCGTCGATGTGGATAGGGGGGTGCTCCCTCTGCTGTTTCCTGAAGACCACAATCATCTCCTTTGTTTTGTTGACAATGAGTGTGAGGTTATTTTCCTGACACCACACTCCGAGGGCCCTCACCTCCTCCCTGTAGGCCGTCTCGTCGTTGTTGGTAATCAAGCCTACCACTGTAGTGTCGTCTGCAAAGTTGATAATTGAGTTGGAGGCGTACATGGCCACAGTCGTGGGTGAACAGGGAGTACAGGAGAGGGCTCAGAATGCACCCTTGTGGGGCCCCAGTGTTGAGGATCAGCGGGGTGGAGATGTTGTTATCTACCCTCACCACCTGGGGGCGGCCCATCAGGAAGTCCAGTGCCCAGTTGCACAGGGCAGGGTCGAGACCCAGGGCCTCGAGCTTGATGACGAGTTTGGAGGGTACTATGGTGTTAAATGCTGAGCTGTAGTCGATGAACAGCATTCTCACATAGGTATTCCTCTTGTCCAGATGGGTTAGGGCAGTGTGCAGTGTGGTTGCGATTGCGTCGTCTGTGGACCAATTTGGGCAGTAAGCAAATTGGAGTGGGTATAGGGTGTCAGGTAGGGTGGAGGTGATATGGTCCTTGACTAGTCTCTCAAAGCACTTCATGATGACGGAAGTGAGTGCTACGGGGCGGTAGTCGTTTAGCTCAGTTACCTTAGCTTTCTTGGGAACAGGGACAATGGTGGCCCTCTTGAAGCATGTGGGAACAGCAGACTGGGATAAGGATTGATTGAATATGTCCGTAAACACACTAGCCAGCTGGTCTGCGCATGCTCTGAGGACGCGGCTGGGGATGCCTTCTGGTCCTGCAGCCTTGCGAGGGTTAACACGTTTAAATGTTTTACTCACATCGGCTGCAGTGAAGGAGAGTCCGCAGGTTGTGGTTGCGGGCCCTGTCAGTGGCACTGTATTGTCCTCAAAGCCTGTGTGAGATTGCCAGGGAGTCAATTCAGCCTTTGGCCTAGTAAACATTGGGCTAATACACATTTTCTGCGAAAGAGATTAAGCCTCGTCTTGGATTAAAAAGCATCTGCAATAAATATTCTAAATTTCAATGTATCACGCTTCCTTTTTAACATGTTACTGTGTATAAGCAAGTAAGTACAATATATTTTTTATAATGTGCCACGGGCTGACAGGGAACCTATAAGACCCTCAGACGTAGTCCTACACACAGTACTATGTGTGCTCTTTTTGAGTAGCAGGGGAATGCCTTAGATACCCCATGTCCCTTTCATCAACAATTAAGCATTCCCTTTCTACCAAATCAGAATTCTGCAGAAAAACGAGGGTTGGTTTTGATATGCTATCCTATGTCAAAACAGCAGAGGTCTATGGTATATAAGATATCTTAATCTACAGTATATTCTTTCAGCTACTACGAAATCAGACAGAGAAAACATTGTCCTTGACGGACAGCCTAATGAAGCAAGCAATGGAATCCATCAGGTTGTGTGAGTCCGACAGCCAGCCAGCATCCTACACAGACCAACATCAGAGACAGGTGAGGCTATTTGCTTGGCTTAATCAGGCCCAGAAACTGACAGGTCAAATCAGTATGGAACCTGGAGGGCAGCTAAGATCAACAACTTATAGGCAGGGTATTAACTCTGTGGTCATGGAGGAAAGAGTAGTGAAAAGAGAGGGAGCAGAAATGTTATATCCAAAAATGTTATATTTACACAGCTAGAGCAACAGAATCACGACTTCCACAGCTGAAACTCCAAAGACAGGTGGGAAAAGGCTAACTGCTATTACCTTACTTTTCTTTAGGTGGTAGCCAAGATAAAAATCCTATGACAGGGCCTTGACTGCAACTGAGCAAATGCTCTGATACTGTATTATGTCCCAATTAATTTTTCTTTGCATCAGCGAGGCTTTGATGAACTCGCTGGCACACATGCGAAGAAAACATCTTGGGCACTGGTAGTGCTACACTTTGATTGGTAGGAGAGGATTCGTTTGGTGCAGGCCAGGATCTGATAGCGAAGGCAGAAATAGCATCACATTTTTACCAGGACCATCACCACTGAGAGGTTACCCTTAGAACGGCACTGGGTGCTTTTGGTTGTTGACATTGGACCCTAAGGCGAGAACCCTCTGAAACATTGCGGGCTTCAATGTTTGTGGTCTTCAGCCACAAGCCCCCCACTTTTACCTACTAACTTTACTCCAGCAGTTTAGGATTTACTTAAGCTGGAGTCTGTATTACTTGGCCTCAGACAACATTTTCCACTGCCTTGTCTTTTAGTGGACGCCATTGTTCCATCTCTCGCCATGATTAGTGATTGAAAAGATTGCCTTTTGGCCCCAATAACCCCAGGGTTCTCCAACAGCACGTCTAAGCCTTGTAACCTAACTCCACTCACCCTGTCCCATTCACCAACCATTAATACGTGCAGTGCAACTCTCTTGTTTCTTTCAGGACCTCAACCTGCTAACATATAAGACGTATAAGAGAGGATGGTCAAAGTGATTCAGATTGTTCTTCAATGCTTTTGAAGTGGTTTCGAAATAAATTGGACAAAAAAACGTTCCCTTTGATTTTGGTCTTGCAGGCACACATCCTAGATTGCTGTTTCACCATTGAGCGGTGGGGTCATTTTTTGGCATGAGGCTCAAATCCTTAATAGAGGTGGACTTGAGTGTTGCTACTGTGATGTGTATGATGTACAGGACCATAATGCTATCACAACATCAACTCTCTTGACACAGTTATTTTCATATGCCGTGCCAAAATCAGAGACAACTTGTAAAGTAAGCTGTGTAACTCTTCACATTTGTAAGAGAAACACATTATAAACATGGCTGTGTTTTTAACATAATTACTTATTTTGTCTTCTACAGCACTGCCTTATCCTCATTTCAAGACCTCAGACTGAGAGGCAGAAGGCCAATTCATGGCCACATGTTTTAGATTTTGGAGCTGAATGACTCACCTGGTTGTTGGCGACAACGCAGTATGGCATCTCATCTGCAGCAATCGTTAAACAGCAACCGAGCGGTGAAACACGTCCTATTGCTTCGTGAAACACCCAAGTGTCCAACAGTACCTCTGGCCCTGGGGATCCAACTGGTAGCGGAGCAGCATTGGAACTAAGCCACATGTTCTTGAAAGTATTTTTATTGATGTGTTTCAATGTGCATGGGATTGAATATCAAATTTATCTCACACCCTTTACGTCTGTGTGTTCATATTCCATTTTTTGCACTGTCACAATTTTAACCAACAATATACTGTTGTGACAACACTTCCTGAGTGCCACAATGTCCATTTCCTGAGGGCAGAAGAAAGGCAGGCAGTTTGGTCGTCAAGTATGACACTGCAAGATGAGCCTCCGTGGTTGCAGTATCTCATGGTGTCTGTATCTCTTTATGGTGTCAGATAAAATATATGGTTAATCAACAGAAGTAATCATGACCCTTCAACTCCAGCCACTTTATAGCTGCATGTCTGGCTCCTGGACCTTCATGCCATTCATAATCACTCACTTTGGGGAATTTGGTCAATGCAATCTGGACCCGGACACTGGATCGCCTTGATTTGGGATAAAAGGACAGGACCAAATATGAACTCTAGACATGACTGTAATTTCCTCTCACCCAATTTTCAACTATCTGATGAAGATACTGCTGTGCCTGATAAGTCTGCAGTTTAGTGGGCGTCCACTGTGCCATTCAGGCCATGAGTTCTGTAGACTCTTCAACTTCTTGTGTGCATCTAAACGAGTGCATACTGTCATCTCACAGAACATCTTTTTGACACAAATTATCCACTTGTACAGATTATCCACTTGTGATATAGGCTTGAGCAGGAGGTGCTGTAGGCATTTCTTGGAGACAGAGTTAACAGAAAGCTAAAATGACTGCTGTTCCTCCTCCCCACAGATTCCTGACAGTTGCACTGAAGCTCCCCTAACCACTCGTCGGTTTACCACACGCAACAACATAAAAATTCCTTCCCATGCTGGGCCCTAGACAGGGAGCCAATGTGGGTGTGGGGTCTGAAAAAGAGGGGTGATGGAGGGAAGGGTTGGATGATCCTGGAGAACACTCTCTGGGTGGGATGCCAGGAGATGAGTGCTGTTTAGATCTGCAGAACTGGTCAGAAAGTCAGGGGTGACTAAAATATTTCTCTTGAAGTAATGGGAAGAAGTTGAAGTTCTATTGAAGTTCTATTCATAGAAAGATCCAGTGACTCTGTAGTTGTTGGAATGACAATTCAGCTCATAAATGAAGGGTGATTCAGGGTGTCTATGTCTGTCACCAAGATAGCACACAGTCACAGAGAAAGATAAACAGAGTTAGAAGGGAGGACCTAAGGATAGGATGAATAATACAATATGTGCCAGGAAGTTTAGAAGTCACTGTTGAAGGGGTCATCAATTCCAATATAAGTGTCTTTCCTCCCTCCTCCCATCTCCCATATTGGAAGAAATAACAGCCTATGAAAACAGCAATCAGCAGCTGAGCGCTGAGTTTAGCCTTCTGATTTCCCCCACTTATCAACAGAAGCCCAGGAGTTAGGAGCATGTGCTTGTTTCTTCAGAAGCCATTTCCATTTCCCTGTACTTAGGTTTGCATAATTGCTTTGAAAAGTTACAAGTCTCTTCTATCCAGTCAAACTAGCACATTGAAAAGAAACCTCTGTCCCTGAGGCTCTCGACTGAGCCCCGGAAGGCAGGAAGAGCATTTGGCCTAAATTAATTCCGTCTGTATGGAGTGATTGCCCAGGGAAGGTCAGGCCATTTTATAGAGCCTGTGCTTGCATAGGTCTTTGTGACCGTATGTTTAGGTGTAAAATCAAACATAAACTTAGTCACACTGCATGGACTTCTTTTTGGTTTTCTTTTTTTTCAATTTAAAGTTTTATTAAGTTTTCTTGTTTTTCAATCAACCAACAAAACACATTCCACATTCACATATGTGACAGATTAGAAAAAATAAATAAAAAAAATAAAAAAAATAATATAAATATAATAAACATAATACAAAATAATTATACAAATGTAAAAAAATATATATATATATATTAAAACTTGCAGCAGCACTATCAATGTTCTTATTAGCTATTTCCAGCCTTAGCTGAGATGATTATAATAATTAAATAATAAATAATTCGTTTTTACAGCACCTTACACAACATGTATCTTCTCATTTTCCTAATCACCCCATTCACTCTGTTCAATTTGAAATATAATTGAGTAGTGGAGACCAGAGTCTCAAACTTGGGCGGTCTCTTGCGGAGGTCATAAGTGAGCTTTTCAAGAGGGAGAAAGTCAACAATCTGGTATTAGAGGCCCACAATAGTATTAGAGGCCCACAATAGAATAATACATTTCTTAGCAAAGTATGTAATAGTCATAAACAAATTTTCTCTGTCAGGATCAATAACAAAGTCCTGCTGGGCTTTAAGAAGATAGATACCCGGGGTCATATCAAACTGTACATCTAGTATTTTCTGTGCAGCAGTATGTATAGATGGCCAAAATCTGGAAATCTCTCTACAGCTCCAATGTCTGTTTCCATTCTATGGAGTCTCATTAGAGTGAAATAAAATTTATACAACAGTTTGTAATTGGTCTTTCATTTTTACATTAGTAGAGGAGCAGTATACTCTGTCGCAAACCTTCGCCCATAACTCATCACTGATAGTCAGACCAAGGTTCCTTTTCCCAGATTATTTTCAAAGGAGTAAAGGAGGAGCCTCCTTTCTCAGAAAGGAGTCTATAGATATAGGAGATTTAGCCTTTAATGGATTGTGCTGTTGTAAGAAGGGTTTCAACTTCACTCAGCTGAGCTCTAAACCTCCTCTTGGAAGTAAATGAGGAAATGACATGTCTAATTTGAAGATATTTTTAAAAAATGGGATGTTGGCACATTGAATTCACTGCAGAGCTTTGGAAATTATTTCAGTGTAGTGGTTTTCTGATGAAATAGGTCTGAAAAGGTCCTGATTCCTAGAGTATGCCAAAGATTAAAGTTGGCATCACTCAGGGCTTTTGGCAAGTCTGGGTTGTATACTATAGGCGAGTGAGAACATATTTGGGAGGAAATGCCCAGGTATTTCTTACAGTCCCTCCACACTAGTAGGGTGCTGTAAATCACAAATGTTTTGGCTATGTTGCCCACGTCACTAAAGTTATTAATGAATCTAATTGAGCTTAGGGGCAATGAACCACAGGATTGAGCTTCTAACTGAATCCACACTGACTCTTGTCTGTTTGTGATCCCATGTTAGCATGTTGCGGATTTGGACAGACCAGTAGTACAATTGAAGGGAGAGAAGGGCAAGACCACCCTTTGATTCAGGCTTTGATAAAGTGGAGAACTTGATCCTAGGTCTTTTATTGCCCCATATAAATTTGGTGATGCTTTGGTTTGTTGTTTTGAAAAAGGAAACTGGGAGATAGCATGGGAGCATCTGAAATAAATAGTTCAGTCTAGGGAGGATGTTCATACGGATGACATTAATTCTTCCGACTAAGCTAATTGGGAGGGAGATCCAGGTTTGGAGATCTTTCTTGATTTGATCCAGGAGTGGAAGATAATTTTCCTTGAACAGGCTATTCAGATCTGGCGTTACGAAGATCCCAAGGTATTGAAACCCCTGTATCTTCCATTGGAACGGACATAGTGCCTTCATAGAGCTGGTGAGTGTAAGATTGAGAGGGCAAACAGTGGATTTGTTAAAATGTACCTTATATCCTGAAATCTTGCCATACTGAGCAATTGTGTCGAAAATGGGAAGGATTTCTCAGGATTGGATATGTAGAACAAGACATCATCCGCGTAGAGCGAAATCTTGTGCTGCAGGCCGCCTGCAGAAACACCCATAATACTTGGATTGCTCCTTATCAACTCTGCCAGAGGCTCCGCCCCCAACAAGTAGAGCAGGGGGGACAGCGAGCACCCTTGTCTTGTGCCCCATCCCAAAGGGAATCTGTCAGAGTTCAGTCCGTTAGTAGTCACTATGGCATTTGGATGAGAGTATAGGGACTTAATCCATTTAATAAAGTTTGGGCCCATATTGAACTTTTCTAAGACAGAACAGAAAGCTCCACTCCATCCTGTCGAACGCCTTCTCAGCATCCAGTGAAGCCAGCAGAACAGGGGTCTTGTGTGTTACTTGATCAATAATATCAAAAAGACGGTGAATGTTATCAGACGAGTACCTGTCTCTAATAAATTCAGTTTGGTCTCTTTTTGGTTTTCTATTCTACAGCAATGTTCTGTAAATAATGGATCCCTTCCCTTTATCATGTCAATCATTATTCTGATCTATACCATGCTAAATTCCATCCTGTTCTCTGAAGCAGGGCAGGAGTCTTTTCAAGACATGCTCCAGAACTTTGGCGACTACTAAGTATTTTTTGGGATGGATGTGTCAATGTGTAGTTCATACATGCAGAATTACTGTCTTACATCAATTAGCCACGAAAGCTAGCTTGAAAACAATTATTTCTCTGGAAGCTGTGCTGTGCCATTTTCCCTAGATTTTCCCCCACATGGGCAATAATTACTGTCTAAAACAGGGATGGGCAACTGGCCCCCTTTTTGTAGGCCCGTGGACCAATAATAGTTTTGGTGTGAGTACGCAGACCATAACTCATAATGAGTTCTGTTTTTAAATGGCACCCACCCCCATCAAAGGTCCCCATCCTTGGTCTAAAAAGTATACAAAAGTACGGGAGATCATCCACATGTATTGATCACATTTTTACTAATGCTGTAGAACTTTGTTCTATAGCTATATCCGTACCCATTGGATGTAGTGATCGCAGTATAGTGGCTATATCCAGGAAAGCCAAAGTTCCAACAGCTGAGCCTAAAATAGTGTATAAGAGATCATACAAAATATTTTGCTGTGACACGTGGATGATGTTAAAAATATTTGTTGGTCTGATGTGATTAATGAGGAGCATCCAGACGCTGCACTTGATGAATTTATGAAATTTCTTATTAAAATTTTTGATAAACATACACCTGTTAAGAAACTGCCTGTTAGAACTGTTAAGGCTCCATGGATTGATGAGGAATTGAAAAACTTTATGGTTGAAAGAGATGGGGCAAAAGGAGTGGCTAATAAGTCTGCTGCACATCGAACTGGAAATTGAGAAATGATGTGACTAAACTCAACAAAAAGAAGAAGAAACTTTATTATGAAGCCAAGATCAATGATGTAAAGAATGATGGGGAAAAAACTTGAGTACTTTAAATGAAACTATGGGCAGAAAGACAAATTCAACTCCATCTTTCATCGAATCAGATGGCTTACTCATCACAAAACAAAATAAAATGAATGTTGCCAATTTATTTAATGATTATTTCATTGGCAAAGTGGGCAAACGTAGGCAGGAAATGCCCATGACAAACAGTGAGCAATTATATTCATGCATAAAAAAATGAAAGAAAAGAAGTGCAAGTTTGAATTTTGTAAAGTTCGTGTGGGAGAGGTGGAAAAAGGATTATTAACGATCAATAATGACAAACCTCCTGGCATTGACAACTTAGATGGAAAGCTACTGAGGATGTTGGCTGTCTCTATAGCCACTCCTGTCACATTTTTAATCTGAGCCTAGAGGAAAGTCTTTGTCTTCAGGCCTGGAGGGAAGCCAAAGTAATTCCGCTACCCAAGAGTGGTAAAGTGGCCTTTAATGGTTCTGATAGCAGACCTATATAAGCTTGCTGCCAGCTCTTAGCAAACTTTTGGAAAAAATTGGGTTTGACCAAATACAATTCTA
Source organism: Oncorhynchus tshawytscha (assembly GCF_018296145.1). NCBI lineage: Eukaryota > Metazoa > Chordata > Actinopteri > Salmoniformes > Salmonidae > Oncorhynchus > Oncorhynchus tshawytscha. The sequence goes on from NC_056437.1 coordinate 80,438,597, forward strand.
TTTCTCTGTAAACAAATTAAAAACACACTTTCAGCATGCTTATAGAGAAGGGCACTCAACATGTACTGCACTGACACAAATTACTTATGATTGGTTGAAAGACAGGCAGCAGGTAGCCTAGTGGTTAGAGCATTGGGCCAGTAACCGAAAGGCTGCTAGATCGAATCCCCGAGCTGACAAGGTAAAAATCTGTTGTTCTGCCCGACAGCCTGGAAACCCACTGTTCCTAGGCTGTCATTGTAAATAAGAATTTGTTCTTAACTGACTTGCCTAGCTAAATAAAGGTAAAATAAATTGATAACAAGAAGATTGTGGGAGCTGTACTGTTAGATTTCAGTGTAGCCTTTGATATTATTGACCATAATAAAACTTAAGCGCTATGGCTTTTCAACCTCTGCCATATCGTGGATTAAGAGCTATCTATCTAATAGAACTCAAAGGGTTTTCTTTAATTGAAGCGTCTCTAATGTCAAACATGTAAAGTGTGGTGTACTGCAGGGCAGCTCTCTACTTTTTTCTATTTTTACCAATGACCTGTCACTGGCATTAAACAAAGCAGGTGTGTCTACGTATGCTGATGATTCAGCCATATACGCATCAGCAACCACAGCTAATGAAGTCACTGAAACCCTTAACAAACAGTTGCAGTCTGTTTTGGAATGGGTGGCCAGTAATAAACTGGTCCTGAACATCTCTAAAACTAAGAGCATTGTATTTGGTACAAATCATTCCTTAAGTGCTAGACCTCAGTTGAATCTGGTAATGAATGGTGTGGCTGAGGAACAAGTTGAGGAGACTAAACTACTTGGCGTTACCTTAGATTGTAAACTGTCATGGTTAAACATATACAGTACAGTGGGGAGAACAAGTATTTGAGGCCCATCCCAGCCTTGTGCAGGTCTACAATTTTAGCCCTGATGTCCTTACACAGCTCTCTGTTCTTGGCCATTGTGGAGAGGTTGGAGACTGTTTGATTGAGTGTGTGGACAGGTGTCTTTTATACAGGTAACGAGTTCAAACAGGTGCAGTTAATACAAGTAATGAGTGGAGAACAGGAGGGATTCTTAAAGAAAAACTAACAAGTCTGTGAGAGCCAGAATTCTTACTGGTTGGTAGGTGATCAAAGACTTATGTCATGCAATAAAATGCTAATTAATTACTTAAAAATCATACAATGTGATTTTCTGGATTTTTGTTTTAGATTCCGTCTCTCACAGTTGAAGTGTACCTATGATAAAAATTACAGACCTCTACATGCTTTGTAAGTAGGAAAACCTGCAAAATTGGCAGTGTATCAAATACTTGTTCTCCCCACTGTAGATTCAATGGTTGCAAAGATGGGGAGAGGTCTAGCCGTAATAAAGAGATGCTCTGCTTTTTTGACACCACACTCCAAAAAGCAAGTTCTGCAGGCTTTAGTTTTGTCTAATCTTGATTGTTGCCAAGTCGTGTGGTCTAGTGCAGCAAGAAAAAGCCAAGTTATGCTGCATTTGGCCCAGAACAGAGCGGCACGTGTTGCTCTTAATTGTAATCAGAGGGACATAGAGACTATGCATGCCAGTCTCTCTTGGCTAAGAGTTGAGGAGAGACTGACTGCATCACTTATTTTTATGAGAAACATTAATGTGTTGAAAATCCCAAATTGTTTACATAGTCAATTTACACACAGCTCTGACACAAACTTACCCCACCAGACGTGCCACCAGGGGTCTTTTCATAGTCCCCAAATCCAGAACAAATTCAAGAAAACGTACAGTATTATATAGAGCCCTTATTGCATGGAACTTCCTTCCATCTCATATTGCTCAAATAAACAGCAAACCTCGTTTCAAAAAACAGATAAAGCAACGCCTCTCCCCTATTTGACCTAGATAGTTTGTGTGTATGCATTGATATGTAGGCTACGTGTGCCTTTTTAAAAATGCATTTAGTTCTGTCCTTGAGCTGTTCTTGTCCAATGATATTCTGCATTATGCCATTCTGTATTATGTTTCATGCTTTGTGTGGACCCCAGGAAAGGTAGCTGCTGCTTTTGCAACAGCTAAAGGGGATCCTAATAAAATACCAAATACCAAATCTCTTTAATGTCGTATCTAATGCATTGCATTATACATGATCAATGCTCAGTCAGGGAGTGCAGGCAGACTTATACTGTATATGATTTTCTTTTATTAACCACAAGATCAATTTGTCATCCATTTTTCAAAGATAAATGTGCCCAGGTAAGTAGAAACTGACGAATGTAATCTCTTTGAGACTGTCCAGAAGACAGATAGCAGCTCTCAGATGTCAATACATATCCTCACATTTAAAACTCAACTCTCCAATATTAGTAATCTCAATGTGCATGTTTAGAACTGTCGTGTCTTTGGCTATGCCGGATTAAGTGATATGACATGCTATTCTAAAAAAGAATTTCTCTGTAATTAATATCACCTGATTGAGCTAATCATGTAAATGTAATTAACTAGAGAGTCTGGCACCACAAAATAATATTTATAGAGCTGTTATCTTCCGAATAAACTCTTAAAGACCTAGTAATATTTTACATCAATAGCGGTCCATATCAATCGTCATCTTAATTCAGTCTCATCTGAAAGTTGTAAATTCTTGGTTATCTGCACGAACCCTGGCTAACAATTTCAATCAGCAATACAAAATTAGGTTTAATTATTTATTTACTAAATACCTAACTAATCACACAGAATTACACATACACATAATTAAATAATAACTTGATTACAAATGACGTCATAAAGGAAAACGTCCCTGGCAGAACAGATATGACAGCTTGTTACACAAAAGAAAAGGGTCTGGGTTTGAGTGAAGGAGCGGGAAGACTGAGGAACAAAGGCGAAGCTGTGCTATCGTAAATTCAGTATCTTATGCATTCTAAATTACCGCCCATTTGGAAAAGGAAAATGCAATAAATATTTACTCTGAGCTGCGCTTCGGTAGGTTGGTGGTAGATGGAAGGCCGTGTTGCCAAACCGAGTCCTTTGAAGAATGTCTCTGGTTGTCAATTGGATAAGTTGTAGTAACGCTGTTGGGTGATAGACGGGATACTCTGTCTGTTTCTTCCTAACCCTCGTTTGCGGCGACTGTTGCTAACTCAACGGCTAGGAGGTATCACTTCTGTAGTGAATAAGAGTTCAAAGTTCATACCATTCGCACCAAAGCTCATTCTGATGTTGGCTTCGTTCTGTAGTTATTATCTGAACCATTCTGACATCGGACCGTCGTCCTACATCCTCGGAACAGGAAGTTATATTGTCATCAAGGGCTTATATAGGAAGGAAGAGGAGGGCGTGTTTGAAAAGTTTTACAGCCCATGTCCCTTCACAGGGGCGTGCCACTGATTGAGCAGCCCTATCTTATGAAAACCCAAATTTCACATTTTAGAAGCTAAAATCACATTTCATCCCATCACAAATAATTTAATATTCAAACATTTACATTGAACAACAATTCCATGTGAATCCGATAACTCTGATGTGCAGACTTTCCACTGTAGAGTTTATGTCATCTTATCATTGATGAGAATGTCTCAGATGACAACCGAACTGACATCATATTCGTTAAGTACCACCGCATATGTTCAATTGTTCGGATTACCAGAATATAGTTAATTTCCCCCCACCTACTGATGTTCCCAGAATCTCTATGTTAACCAAGGGTTTTGCAAATGTAACCTCAGTAGGATAGAGAGAGGAAAAAGGGGGGGGAAGAGGTATTTATGACTGTCATAACCCCCCACCCCCCTCCCAGGCCAACATCATGACGGAACCAATATGAAAAGTCATGGTACAGTGCCCTGCATATCAATTATTCTCCTCCTATCTCCTCCCTCCACTCTGTCCCTGTCCACCTTGCCTGCTTGGCATGTCGCAAATGTAGTCTGAGGTGCCTGAATGAACCACAGTTGAGATGACAACATTATCATTCCTGTCTTTCACCAAACTTGTCATGAACAACCATCCACTGACTCACTGGAGTTTGAAATATCTGTAACGCAGAGCAAAGACCCTGCAATCATTAGGACATATAGTTGAAGTCGGAAGTTTAAATACACCTTAGCCAAATACATTTAAACTCAATTTTTCACAATTCCTGACATTTAATCCTAGTAAAAATTCCCTATTTTAGGTAAGTTAGGATCACCACTTTATTTTAAGAATGTGAAATGTCAGAATAATAGTAGAGAGAATGATTTATTTCAGCTTTTATTTCTTTCATCACATTCCCAGTGGTTCAGACGTTTACATACACTCAATTAGTATTTGGTAGCATTGCCTTTAAATTGTTTCACTTGGGTCAAACGTATTGGGTAGCCTTCCACAAGCTTCCCACAATAAGTTGGGTGAATTTTGGCCCATTCCTCCTGACAGAGCTGGTGTAACTGAGTCAGGTTTGTAGGCCTCCTTGCTCGCACACACTTTTTCAGTTCTGCCCACAAATATCTATAGGATTGAGGTCAGGGCTTTGTGATGGCCACTCCAATACCTTGACTTTGTTGTCCTTAAGCCATTTTGCCACAACTATGGAAGCATGCTTGGGGTCATTGTCCATTTGGAAGACCCGTTTGTGACCAAGCTTTAACTTCCTGATTGATGTCTTGAGATGTTGCTTCAATATATCCACATAACTTTCCCTGCCTCATGATGCCATCTATTTTGTGAAGTACACCAGTCCCTTCTGCAGCAAAGCATCCCCACAACATGATTCTGCCACCCCTGTGCTTCACAGTTGGGAAGGTGTTCTTCGGCTTGCAAGCCTCACACCTTTTCCTCCAAACATAACGATGGTCATTATGGCCAAACAGTTCTATTTTTGTTTCATCAGACCAGAGGACATTTCTCCAAAAAGTACAATCTTTGTCCTCATGTGCAGTTGCAAACCGTAGTCTGGCTTTTTTTAATGGCGGTTTTGGAGCAGTGGCTTCTTCCTTGCTGAGCGGCCTTTCAGGTTAAGTCGATATAGGATTCGTTTTACTGTTGATATAGATACTTTTGTACTGGTTTCCTCCAGCATCTTCACAAGATCCTTTGCTGTTGTTCTGGGATTGATTTGCACTTTTCGCACCAAAGTACGTTATTCTCTAGGAGACAGAACGCCTCTCCTTCCTGAGCGTTATGACGGCTGTGTGGTCCCATGGTGTTTATATTTGCCTACTATTGTTTGTACAGATGAACGTGGTACCTTCAGGTGCTTGGAAATGGCTCACAAGGATGAACCAGACTCATGGAGGTCTACAATTTGGCTGATTGGCTCATTTCTTTTGATTTTCCAATGATGTCAAGCAAAGAGGCACTGAGTTTGAAGGTAGGCCTTGAAATACATCCACAGGTACACCTCCAATTGACTCAAATGATGTCAGAAGCTTCTAAAGCCATGACATCATTTTCTGGAATTTTCCAAGCTGTTTAAAGGCACAGTCAACTTAGTGTATGAAACTTCTCACCCACTGGAATTGTGATACAGTGAATTATAAGTGAACTAATCTGTCTGTAAACAATTGTTGGAAAAATTGTGTCATGCACAAAGTAGATGTTGTAACCGACTTGCCAAAACTAGTTTGTTAACAAAACATTTGTGGAGTGGTTGAAAAACTAGTTTTAAGGACTGCAACCTAAGTGTATGTAAACTTCCGACTTCAGCTGAAAATGTCATTAGCAGCGGATTTGAATGTGGATGAAAAGAAACTCAGGCTGAATAAGAGACTGTGAAACTGCTAAAGGTCAGCTAGAGATAAGTGGCCTGTGGCATAAAGCTGTGATGAAAAATAGTCCCTTCAGTCCCAGGCATATCTCTCTGTAGTTGGGGCTCAGCCTCGCTCTGGTAGCTACTCTGATAGAGTTGAGTAATAACATTGGTTTATGGAACCAGAGATAAACAATCTCTCATAGTGTTTTATGACATCAACCACTCAGGACCTATAAGGTATCAAGGCCCATGGGAGAGATACAGTATGTACTGTATATGCCACGCATCCAAGGGCCTGCCTCAATGACATATTTTTCATAATGTCAGAGATAATATAGTATATGTATTTATCGATCTCTCTAATCAATATTCCATAGTGGCATTCATCCCTAACCTTGTGTTGCAATGGTCTTTTCATGCATTATCACTTGCTATAAGCATTCAAAAAAGATAGTGGCTACATAAAAATTCATAAACCCCTATGAATGCATTCATGATACATTGGAAATGGTTAGTTCCATTTTTTTTACCAACCTTAAATGGTGATATGGGGCCACACTACACAGCTCATATGAGGTCATTGCTAATGGAGGATTAGTGAGTAGGTGAGGATTGCAAAGACTGTTAAGATGGTACCCTTTGCCATGAACACAGCCCGGCTTGGGAACCAGCCGAAGAAAGATGAGGAATCAAAGTACCCCAAAAACATGAATGCTCATTGGTCATTTTTGTTTTCTCACACACCACCCCTTCCTTCTCTGCATTTCTTTTACCACAGAAAAACAGATTGACGGGAAGTTAGAGAGGGTGACTGGGGACCTTCAGTCAACTTCATCAGTCAATGCTGACACGTGTGCAACTATGGGTCAAAACAGAGGCTTAGATTGTTGACGACGTACAAAATGAACGAATGGCAGAAATCATCGTAATTGAGCATTTAGATGGTATTTGTTAATCACTACATTCATTTTTACTAAACAGTAAGTTCTAAATACTAAGTAACACGACTAGTACACAGTAGGCCCATGCAGTTTAAGTAAGTAGTAGACAAGCCAGATTTCAAACACAGCCATTTTCTGTTCTTATTTATGATAAAATTGACTCCAAAATGTCCCAATACATTATTTACCATTCATTTCTATTGGGCACAACATAATCCAAAACACAAGCAAAATGAACTGCAAATGTGCAGCCAACAAGTTTGTAAAGTCACAAGCTTGATGTAGTCATTGCGTACTAGGAATATGCAGTGGCGACCCTTCATTCAGGGCAAGTGGGGTTATCACGTTTCAGGTAAGACCCAAGTGCAGACTGCGTTGAAGTAGCAATGTTTATTACAACAACAGGGGCAGGCAAACGACAAGTCAAGGTAGGCAGGGGTCGGTAATTAAATCAAATAAAAGTTTATTTGTCACGTGAGCCGAATATAACAGGTGTAGACCTTAGTGAAATGCTTACTTACAGGCTATAACCAATAGTGCAAAAAAAAGTATTAGGTGAACAATAGGTAGGTAAAGAAATAAAACAACAGTAAAAAGAGAAGCTATATACAGTAGTGAGGCTATATACAGTAGAGAGGCTATAAAAGTAGCGAGGCTACATACTGACAACGGTTAGTCAGGCTAATTGAGGTAGTATGTATATGTAGATATAGTTAATGTGACTATGCATATGATGAACAGAGAGTAGCAGTAGCGTAAAAGAGAGCCCGGTTAGCCAATGTGCGGGAGCACTGGTTGGTCGGCCCAATTGAGGTAGTATGTACATGAATGTATAGTTAAAGTGACTATGCATATATGATAAACAGAGAGTAGCAGCAGCGTAAAAAGAGGGGTTGGGGGGGGTGGCACACAATGCAAATAGTCCGGGTAGCCATTTGATTACCTGTTCAGGAGTCTATGGCTTGGGGGTAAAAACTGTTGAGAAGCCTTTTTGTCCTAGACTTGGCACTCCGGTACCTTTGCCATGCGGTAGTAGAGAGAACAGTCTATGACTGGGGTCTTTGACTATTTTTAGGGCCTTCCTCTGACACCGCCTGGTGTAGAGGTCCTGAATGGCAGGGTCATGCCTGTGGCTGGTGTTGGAGTCATGCCTGACCATGCAGTCGTGGGTGAACAGGTAGTACAGGAGGGGACTGAGCACGCACCCCTGGGGAGCTCCAGTGTTGAGGATCAGCGTGGCAGATGTGCCGCTACCTGGGGGCAGCCCGTCAGGAAGTCCAGGATCCAGTTACAGAGAGAGGTGTTTAGTCCCAGGATCCTTAGCTTAGTGATGAGCTTTGAGGGTACTATGGTGTTGAATGCTGAGCTGTAGTCAATGAATAGCATTCTCACATACAGTAAGTGTTCCTTTTGTCCAGGTGGAAAAGAGCAGTGTGGAATGCAATAGAGATTGCATCATCTGGATCTGTTTGTGCGGTATGCAAATTGGAGTGGGTCTAGGGTTTCTGAGATAATGGTGTTGATGTGAGCCATTACCAACCTTTCAAAGCACTTCATGGCTACGGACGTGAGTGCTACGGGTCTGTAGTCATTTAGGCATGTTGCCTTTGTGTTCTTTGGCACAGGGACTATGGTGGTCTGCTTGAAACATGTTGGTATTACAGGTATTACTCAATCAGGGACATGTTGAAAATGTCAGTGAAGACACCTGCCAGTTGGTCAGCACATGCCCGGAGTACACATCCTGGTAATCCGTCTGGCCCTGCAGCCTTGTGTATGTTGACCTGTTTAAAGGTCTTACTCACGTCGGCTACGGAGAGTGTGATCACACAGTCATCCGGAACAGCTGATGCTCTCATCATGCCTCAGTGTTGCTTGCCTCGAAGCGAGCATAGAAGTGATTTAGCTTGGCTGGTAGGCTCGTGTCACTGGGCAGCTTGCTGCTGCGCTTCCCTTTGTAGTCTGTATTAGTTTTCAAGCCCTGCAACATAAGACGAGCGTCGGAGCCGGTGTAGTATGATTCAATCTTAGCTCTGTATTGACGCTTTGCTTGTTTGATGGTTCGTCTTTGGGCATAGCAGGAATTCTTGTAAGCTTCCGGGTTAGAGTCCCACACCTTGAAAGTGGCAGCGCTACCCTTTAGCTCAGTGCGAATGTTGCCTGTAATCCATGGCTTCTGGTTGGGGTATGTACGTACAGTCCCTGTGGGGACGACGTCCTCGATGCACTTATTGATAAAGCCAGTGACTGATGTGGTGTACCATCGGAAGAATCCCAGAACAAGTTCCAGTCTGTGATAGCAAAACAGTCCTGTAGTTTAGCATCTGCTTCATCTGACCACTTTTTTATAGACTGTGTCACTGGTGCTTCCTGCTTTAATTTTTTCTTCTAAGCAGGAATCAGGAGGATAGAGTTGTTGTCGGATTTACCAAATGGAGGGCAAGGGAGAGCTTTGTACGCATCTGTGTGTGGAGTACAGGTGATCTAGAATTTTTTCCCTCTGGTTGCACATTTAACATGTCGATGGAAATTTGGTAGAACTGATTTAAGTTTCCCTGCATTAATGTCTCCGACCACTAGGAGCGCCGCCTCTGGGTGAGTGATTTCCTGTTTGCTTATTTCCTTATGCAGCTGACTGAGTGCGGTCTTAGTGCCAGCATCTGTTTGTGGTGGTAAATAAACAGCCACAAAAAGTATAGCTGAAAACTCTAGGCAAGTAGTGTGGCCTGCAATTTATCACAATATACTCTACTTCAGGCGAGCAAAATCTAGAGAATTTCATGCACCAGCTGTTGTTTAGAAATATGCACAGACCGCCCTCCCTCGTCTTGTCGTGTGCTGTTCTATCTTGCCAGTGCAGTATGTATCCCGCTAGCTGAATATTCATGTCATTATTCAGCCACGATTCCGTGAAACATAGGATATTACAGTTTGATGTCCCATTGGTAGGATATTTGTGATCCTACCTCGTCTAGTTTATTGTCCAATGATTGCACGTTGGCGAGTAGTATTGACGGTAACGACAGCTTTCCCACTCGCCTTTTCCGGGTCCTGACCAGGCATCCGGCTCTTTGTCCTCTGTAGCTGTGTCGCTTCCTCTTGCAAATAACGGGGAAGTCGGCCCTGTCGGGTGTTTAGAGAATGTCTTGTGCGTCTTGCTTGTTGAAGAAAAAAATCTTTGTCTAATCCGAGGTGAGGGATCGCTGTCCTGATATCCAGAAGCTCTTTTTTGTTGTAAGATACGGTTGCAGAAACATTATGTACAAAATAAGTTCGAAATAACTTGAAAAAACGCCACATAATAGCATAATTGGTTGGGTGTCCGTAAAACTCCTGCCATTGCAAAGGCACCAGACGGCAGGCTGGGTCAGGGGCAGGCAGAGTGGTCAGGCAGGCGGGCTCAGAGTCAGGACAGGAAATGGTCAAAATGCAACACCATGGGCCAGAAAAGGTTGAATAAATTGACAATTCTATCAATCCAGCATTAATTTTGCTGCATACAAAACACCTGGAAACTCAGAACTGGGAAATCTCAGACTTCAGTGAGTTCAAGACAACTGGGAACTCTAAAACAAAATGACCTCCAACTGGGAAATCAAGTTTTGAACGATCATCTAACTCAGAATTCAACGAAAGGAACTTAGGCCTCTTTCTAAAGCTCTGACCTGAAGATCACTGACGTCATGATCCAACCTTGTTGATTTCTGAGTTCCCAGTTGTCTTAAAAGCATCATAAATCCAGAGAATGCCAGACTTTGATGACAAAATTTGCCCACAAGAAGGACCTACGTGCCATCTTCCTTTTCAAGTGAGCACAGCACAACAAGATGAGTCCAGAAATGTCTTGTATGCTGCTGCATAAATTATGTAATATGCCAGGGAGATATGTATACTGTAGGTAAGAAGGTAATATGAAGTGTATGTAGTGTAGTAAACTGTTAGTAGCCCATGTGCCTCACCCTAATAATTTGGTCCCTTTCCCCCTCATAATTTAGCCTACTGTTCTGACTTCGTGGTGCACATGTACAGTGAGGGAAAAAAGTATTTGATCCCCTGCTGATTTTGTACATTTGCCCACTGACAAAGACATTTTCAGTCTATAATTTTAATGGTAGGTTTATTTGAACAGTAAGAGACATAATAACATTTAAAAAATCCAGAAAAACGCAGGTCAAAAATGTTATAAATTGATTTGCATTTTAATAAGGGAAATAAGTATTTGACCCCCTCTCAATCAGAAAGATTTCTGGCCCCCAGGTGTCTTTCATACAGGTAACGAGCTGAGATTAGGAGCACACTCTTAAAGGGAGTGCTCCTAATCTCAGTTTGTTACCTGTATAAAAGATACCTGTCCACAGAAGCAATCAATCAATCAGATTACAAACTCTCCACCATGGCCAAGACCAAAGAGCTCTCCAAGGATGTCAGGGGCAATATTGTAGACCTACACAAGGCTGGAATGGGCCACAAGACCATCGCCAAGCAGCTTGGTGAGAAGGTAACAACAGTTGGTGCGATTATTCGCAAATGGAAGAAACACAAAAGAACTGTCAATCTCCCTCGGCCTGGGGCTCCATGCAAGATCTCACCTCGTGGAGTTGCAATGATCATGAGGGCGGTGAGGAATCAGCCCAGAATTACACGGGAGGATCTTATCAATGATCTCAAGGCAGCTGGGACCATAGTCACCAAGAAAACAATTGGTAACACACTACGCCGTGAAGGACTGAAATCCTGCAGCGCCCACAAGGTCCCCCTGCTCAAGAATGCACATATACATGCCCGTCTGAAGTTTGCCAATGAACATCTGAATGATTCAGAGGACAACTGGGTAAAAGTGTTGTGATCAGATGACATCAAAATAGAGCTCTTTGGCATCAACTCAACTCACCGTGTTTGGAGGAGGAGGAATGCTGCCTATGACCCCAAGAACACTATCCCCACCGTCAAACATGGAGGTGGAAACATTATGCTTTGGGGGTGTTTTTCTGCTAAGGAGACAGGACAACTTCACCGCATCAAAGGGACAATGGACGGGGCCATGTACCATCAAATCTTGGGTGTGAACCTCCTTCCCTGGAGTGGCCTAGCCAGTCTCCAGACCTTAATCCCATAGAAAATCTGTGGAGGAGCTGAAGGTTCGAGTTGCCAAACATTAGCCTCGAAACCTTAATGACTTGGAGAAGATCTGCAAAGAGGAGTGGGACAAAATCCCTCCTGAGATGTGTGTAGACCTGGTGGCCAACTACAAGAAACATCTGTCCTCTGTGATTACCAACAAGGGTTTTGCCACCAAGTACTAAGTCATGTTTTGCAGAGGGGTCAAATACTTATTTCCCTCATTAAAATGCAAATCAATTTATAACATTTTTGACATGAGTTTTTCTGGATTTTTTTGTTGTTATTCTGTCTCTCACTGTTCAAATAAACCTACCATTCAAATGATAGATGGATCATTTCTTTGTCAGTGGGCAAACGTACAAAATCAGCAGGGGATCAAATACTTTTTTCCCTCACTGTCGCCTAAAGCCTGTTTTAGAGAAATATCATCATCGAATAATGTAAGAGCTTTTATTGATTGCGTATATGCCCCTTTATTTATCCTACAGTTCTGACTTGTTGTACAGAGAGAATACTGTAAGAATGGCCCATGTTCTCAATTCTGTCGCTGTACATTTTAAAAGTGCTGAACAATTAGTTATACTGACTACGTCCTGTTTAGATCGCTCATTAGTGTCTTAATCAAAGTTACGGATTGTCTCTTATTGTTCAGCCGAAGAAAGATGAGGAATCGAAATACTCCAAAAACATGAGTGCTCATTGGTTGTGTTTGTTTTCTCATACACCACCCCTTCCTTCCCCGCATTTTTCCCCCACAGAAAAACAGATTGACAGGAGTTAGAAAGGATGACTGGGGGCCTTCATTCAACATCGTCTGTCAGTGCATCAAGCTGCTCCAATTTAAAAACATGTCCATCCACTTGCTTAATTTCTTTGTGTACAATTATAATATGTTTTTTGGGGGGACAATAGACAACAGACAGACAAAAGACAATAGACAATAGATAAGTTAACTTAACATTTCACAGACATGAACACTACTTCCGACGCCGACAGAGATTGCCGCCTCGCTTCGCGTTCCAAGGAAACTATGCAGTATTTAGTTTTTTTATGTGTTATTTCTTACATTGTTACTCCAGGAAATCTTAAGTTTTATTACATACAGTCGGGAGGAACTATTGGATATAAGAGCAACGTCAACTCACCAACATTACGACCAAGAATACAACTTTCCCGAAGCGGATCCTCTGTTTGGTCCATCACCCAGGACAATGGATCGGATCCCAGCCGCGACCCAAAACAACGGAGCTGCAGAAGGGGGCAGACGGTGCGTTCTTCTGGTCAGGCTCCGTAGACGGGCACATCGCACACTGCTCCCCAACATACTACTAGCCAATGTCCAGTCTCTTGACAACAAGGTAGACGAAATCCGAGCAAGGGTTGCCTTCCAGAGAGACATCTGAGATTGTAACGTTCTTTGTTTCACGGAAACATGGCTTACTCGGGATACGTCAGAGTCGGTACAGCCACCTGGTTTCTTCACGCATCGCGCCGACAGAAACAAACATCTCTCTGGTAAGAAGAAGGGTGGGGGTGTATGCCTAATGATTAACGAGACGTGGTGTGTTCATAACAACATACAGGAACTCAAGTAATTTTGTTCACCTGACCTAGAATTCCTTACAATCAAATGCCGACCGCATTATCTACCAAGAGAATTCTCTTCGATCATAATCACAGTCGTGTATATACCCACCAAGCAGACACATCGACGGCCCTGAAAGAACTTAATTTGACTCTATGTAAAACAGGAAACCACATATTCTGAGGCTGCATTTATTGTAGCTGGGGATTTTAACAAGGCTAATCTGAAAACAAGGCTCCCTAAATGTTATCAGCATTTCGAATGCGCAACCCAGGCTGGCAAAACTCTGGATCATTGTTATTCTAAATTCCGTGACGCATGCAAAGCCCTTCCCTGCCCTCCTTTCGGAAAATCTTACCACGACTCAATTTTGTTGCTCCCAGCCTATAGACAGAAACTGAAACAGGAAGCGCAGTGCTCAGGTCTGTTCAACACTGGTCCAACTAATCGGATTCCACGCTTCAAGATTGCTTCGATCATGTGGACTGGGATATGTTCCGCATAGTGTCGGACAATAACATTGATGAATACGCTGATTTGGTGAGCAAGTTTATTAGAAAGTGCATTGATGATGTTGTACCCACAGCGTCTTAAAACCTTCCACAACCAGAAACCGTGGATTGATGGCAGCATTCACGCAAAACTGAAAGTGCGAACCACTCCTTTTAATCAGGGAAAGGTGACCGGAAATATGACCGAATACAAACAGTGTAGCTATTCCCTCCTCAAGGCAATCAAACAAGCTAAGCGTCAGTATAGAGACAAAGTAGAGTCGCAATTCAACGGCTCAGACACAAGAAGTGTGAGTCAGAGTCTACAGTCAATCACGGACTACAAAAGGAAAACCAGCCCTGTCGCGGACCACGATGTCTTGCTCCCAGACAAACTAAACAACTTCTTTGCTCGCTTTGAGGACAATACAGTGCGACTGACACGGCCCGCTACCAAAACCTGCTGGCTCTCCTTCACTGCAGCTAACGTGAGTAAAACATTTAAACGTGTTAACCCTTGCAAGGCTGCCGGCCCAGATGGCATCCCCAGCCACATCCTCAGAGCATGCGCAGACCAGCTGGCTGGTATGTTTACGGACATATTCAATCAATCCTTATCCCAGTCTGCTGTTCCCACATGCTTCAAGAGGGCCACCCTTGTTCCTGTTCCTAAGAAATCTAAGGTAACTGAGCTAAATGACTATTGCCCCGTAGCACTCACTTCCGTCATCATGAAGTGATTTGAGAGACTAGTCAAGGACCATATCACCTCCACCCTACCTGACACCCTAGACCCACTCCAATTTGCTTACCGCCCCAATAGGTCCACAGACAACGCAATCGCAATCACACTGCACACTGCTCTAACCCATCTGGACAAGAGGAATACCTATGTAAGAATGCTGTTCATCGACTACAGCCATAGTACCCTCCAAACTCGTCATTAAGCTCGAGAACCTGGATCTCGACCCCGCCTTGTGCAACTGGGTCCTGGACTTCCTGACGGGCCACCCCCAGGTGTTGAGGGTAGGAAACAACATCTCCACCTCGCTGATCCTCAACACTGGGGCCCCACAAGGGTGCGTTCTCAGCCCTCTCCTGTACTTCCGGTTCACCCATGACTGCGTGGCCATGCACACCTCCAACTCAATCATCAAGTTTCTAGACGACACTACAGTGATAGGCTTGATTACCAACAACGACGAGACGGCCTACAGGGTGGAGGGGAGGGCCCTCGGAGTGTGGTGTCAGGAAAATAACCTCACACTTAATGTCAACAAAACAAAGGAGATGATTGTGGACTTCAGGAAACAGCAGAGTGAGCAGCTCCCTATCCACATCGATGGGACAGTGGTGGAGAAGGTGGAAAGTTTTAAGTTCCTCGGGGTACACATCACAGACAAACTGAAATGGTCCACCCACACAGACAGCGTGGTGAAGAAGGCACAGCAGTGCCTCTTCAACCTCAGGAGGCTGAAGAAATTTGGCTTGTCACCAAAAACACAAACTTTTACAGATGCACAATCGAGAGCATCCTGTCGGGCTGTATCACCGCCTGGTATGACAACTGCTCTTTTCACAACCGTAAGGCTCTCCAGAGGGTAGTAAAGTCTGCACAACGCATCACCGGGGGCAAACTACCTGCCCTCCAGGACACCTAAACCATCCGATGTCACAGGAAGGCCATAAAGCTCATCAAGGACAACAACCACCCGAGCCACTGCCTGTTCACCCCGCTATCATCCAGAAGGCGAGGTCAGTACAGGTGCATCAAAGCGGGGACTGAGAGACCAAAAAGGGTGTGGCTGCCTACAGTAGTCAGTGTCATTTCCGGTCACAACTTGCAGACTTGTTTGCGTGCTGCTGTGCGTTTTGTTGCTAACCTTACTTTGCTACCTGACAACTTTACAGTTTTACATTTTTAATTACGTTTATATTTTTAGTTTTTCCCTCACTCAACTTTTTTTCATTCATCATTTTCACTCCGGACGCTTTATCTGGACATGGTTCGTCAGGACCTCCAACAGCTGCAAGCCCAGCTTCAGACACAATCGTTAGGCAAGGGTAATTTCAGTGTAGGAAAGGATGAAACAGCATCTGTGCCACCAGTAAGTACAGATAGTAGTATAAATCCCCTCGCATGGTCCCCATAGCCGAACAACTTTCTCATGGCTTCTGGAGGGAAATGCTGTAGGAATGCTCAACCGGTGTCGCTCATTCAGCTGACAGAAACTTTCAACCGGTTCTCCCCATTAAGCAGCGAGTCGGAGTCAGAGGCCGAGCCTTCTCTGGACCTCTGCCTTCTTCTCTCTCTATAGAGATATTGTTATCCACGTCGACACCAATGGTGTTAGGATGAAACAGTCAGAGGTCACCAAACGCAACATAGCTTCAGCGTGTAAATCAGATAGAAAGATGTGTCGGCATCGAGTAATTGTCTCTGGCCCCCTCCCAGTTAGGGGGAGTGATGAGCTCTACAGCAGAGTCTCACAACTCAATCGCTGGTTGAAAACTGTTTTCTGCCCCTCCCAAAAGATAGAATTTGTAGATAATTGGCCCTCTTTCAGGGACTCACACACAAACAGGACCAAGCCTGGCCTGTTGAGGAGTGACGGACTCCATCCTAGCTCGAGGGGTGCTCTCATCTTATCTACGAACATAGACAGGGCTCTAACTCCACTAGCTCCACAATGAAATAGGGTGCAGGCCAGGCAGCAGGCTGTTAGCCAGCCTGCCAGCTTAGTGGAGTCTGCTACTAGCACAGTCAGTGTAGTCAGCTCACCTATCCCCATTGAGACAGTGTCTGTGCCTCGAGCTAGGTTGGGCAAAACTAAACATGGCGGTGTTCGCCTTAGCAATCTCACTAGAATAAAGACCTCCTCCATTCCTGCCATTATTGAAAGATATCGTGATACATCACATCTGAAAATAGGGCTACTTAATGTTAAATCCCTCACTTCCAAGGTAGTTATAGTCAATGAACTAGTCATAATCTTGATGTGATTGGCCTGACTGAAACATGGCTTAAGCCTGATGAATTTACTGTGGTAAATTAGTGTCTCTTGACCCCTCCTGTCTCAGCCTCCAGTATTTATGCTGCAGTAGTTTGTGTCGGGGGGCTAGGGTCAGTCTTATATCTGGAGTATTTCTCCTGTCTTATCCGGTGTCCAGTGTGAATTTAAGTATGCTCTCTCTAATTCTCTCTTTCTCTCTTTCTCTCTTTCTCTCTTTCTCTCTCTCGGAGGACCTGAGCCCTAGGACCATGCCTCAGGACTACCTGGCATGATGACTCCTTGTTGTCCCTAGTCCACCTGGCCGTGCTGCTGCTCCAGTTTCAACTGGTTCTGCCTGTGGCTATGGAACCCTGACCTGTTCACTGTGATTACTATTATTTGACCATGCTGGTCATTTATGAACATTTGAACATCTTGGCCATGTTCTGTTATAATCTCCACCCGGCACAGCCAGAAGAGGACTGGCCACCCCTCATAGCCTATTTCCTCTCTAGGTTTTGGCCTTTCTAGGGAGTTTTTCCTATCCACCGTGCTTCTACACCTGCATTGCTTGCTGTTTGGGGTTTTAGCACTTTGATATATCAGTTGATGTAAGAAGGGCTATATAAATACATTTGATTTGATTTATCTTGCCTATGCTGTTCGGCTATCGCTCATTCATGAATTTTTATGCACATATTCTTATTCATTCCTTTACACTTGTGTGTATAAGGTAGTTGTTGTGAAATTGTTAGATTACTTGTTAGATATTACTGCATGTCGGAGCTAGAAGCACAAGCATTTCGCTACACTCGCATTAACATCTTCTAACCATGTGTATGTGACAAATATATTTGATTTGACTAACCTAGACATTACGTTTCCCATAATTCTATGGGAAAGCCGTCAATACCTGGTGCTGCATTCTCTGCTGATAGTTGATTCAGGGTTGTTGAGTCTAAGAAGCCTGTAGAATCAGTCCAACTGTTAGTTCAATTCTGATTTATTTTCATAGACGCTTTTAAAATGGTAATTAATAGTGTTGTTGTTTCCATTTGTTTTATATACTCCATATTCCCATCTGTCTCTGCTCTGGGCGATCATATATCTACTCCCTCCTCGCACATAACCAACTTCTAATTGCTGAGAGGCTGGCACAGAGGATCAAACAACCATGTCTGCGACCAGCCACACCAAAACCCACTTCCTCCACCCTGACCCCATTCCCATTAATCAGATAATGCCATTAATGCGGTAATGCTATTAATATCAGCCCTCCCATTCTGATTGATCAATCTATAATTCTCCAATAAGATTAGTTAGGATTCAGCCCACAGTTCATACGCAGCACAGAAAACAATAATCAAGGCCTGTTTGTCAAATAAAAAGTACTGGTGACTGCTCCAGCATCCTGCTGGTATGCCCCCTTCTCCCCCGGGGTTTACGGGAGTATGTTTGTTTTAGTATTATGTGCAGCAATAATAACATATACAAAAAGGAGCAATGTCAAAAATTGCACAATTGCTTGTGTCGTGACTTTATTTTCATTTATCTGATGGCTGTTATTTATCTAATCAACTAACTATGTTTAATTGTTACCCGATTAAATTAATAATATAACAATTGACACATTAGGATTTGGAGCACCGGGAGAGTGGTTCTTCTATTTATTTAACTCGGCAAGTCATTTTAGAACAAATTCTTGGATGAACATACACACTTAGTACATTAGAAACAGGTCCCTAGCGGACTGATACAATATGGTAGCTCGTTACAAAAGACATGGAGAGGGCAAGAGAGAGAGGGACAGAGACATAATACTTTGGTACATTTTAGAAACTACTCACTTGAATGTATTTACGTGTGAATGCCTTGGTTCTTTGTGCATTTCTGTTGGAACCAGGCCTTCCTGGAAAGGATGTTAGGCCTTTTTGAGGCATGCTGGTAAGGCTCCGATTGTCCAAATGGGGTCCCCACCCATCTTCTGCTGTTGTTCCCCTATGCTGTCGTCTGGTATCCAGTGACATGTCATGTAGTCCTGAACAGAACTACAGAGTTTATTCTACTTCCATTCGCTCTGGAAAATGCTTCTTTGAAGATAGGCTTGCCAGCCGTGTCTATGGTTCCCAATGGGGTGATGAGAGTAGTAGAATACGATGCTTTGAAGAGAGTAGTAGAATGGTCCCACTTAAATTCACTTTTCTAGATAGTTTACTTAGGACAGCTAATCAGCCGTACCAGTGATTGTACGGCAAGTAACTTTATCGTCTCTACCTCGTGTTGAGATTCAAAGTTTAAACCACTTTACATGTGAGCTTCAGCTCAATGTCTTTCTGGTCTGATATGTTAATTCTTAACCCATTTTCCAGAGGGAGATAGTTGAATGTTCTGTCCTTGATTTACAAAAGGGCGTGAGCTGTCAACCCCCCACCTGTTTCCTTCTCCCCCCTCTGCGGGTGAGAGGGGGTCTGGTTGAAGTTATTTTTTGCAAAGCTGATCTGACCTATTTGGATCCTTACAGGACAGTCATGACACTTGTCATGGAACAATCAGTAATCATAACTCTGCTACAGTTTAGTGCCAGATGTATCATATGTGGATGAGGCCCGTGGGAGGAATTACCCACACTTATGTGATCAAATCAAATTGTATTTGTCACACGCACCGAATACAACAGGTGTAAACCTTAGAGCGAAATGCTTACTTACAAGCCCTAAACCAACAATGCTTTAACGTTTTAAATCAAAAGTAGATAAGTTTTTTTTTAAATTGAAAGAGTAACAAATCAAATCAAATTTTATTTGTCACATACACATGGTTAGCAGATGTTAATGCGAGTGTAGCGAAATGCTTGTGCTTCTAGTTCCGACAATGCAGTAATAACGAGCAAGTAATCTAACTAACAATTCCAAAAAAAATAACTACTGTCATACACAGTGTAAGGGGATAAAGAATATGTACATAAGGATATATGAATGAGTGATGGTACAGAGCAGCATAGGCAAGATACAGTAGATGATATCGAGTACAGTATATACATATGAGATAAGTATGTAAACCAAGTGGCATAGTTAAAGTGGCTAGTGATACATGTATTACATAAGGATGCAGTCGATGATATAGAGTACAGTATCAACGTATGCATATGAGATGAACAATGTAGGGTAAGTAACATTATATAAGGTAGCATTGTTTAAAGTGGCTAGTGATATATTTACATCATTTCCCATCAATTCCCATGATTAAAGTGGCTGGAGTAGAGTCAGTGTCATTGACAGTGTGTTGGCAGTAGCCACTCAATGTTAGTGGTGGCTGTTTAACAGTCTGATGGCCTTGAGATAGAAGCTGTTTTTCAGTCTCTCGGTCCCAGCTTTGATGCACCTGTACTGACCTCGCCTTCTGGATGGCAGCGGGGTGAACAGGCAGTGGCTCGGGTGGTTGATGTCCTTGATGATCTTTATGGCCTTCCTGTAGCATCGGGTGGTGTAGGTGTCCTGGAGGGCAGGTAGTTTGCCCCCGGTGATGCGTTACAGGTTATTTTACTGCTGCTGTTAAATTGTGATGCTATATACAGGGGGTACCGGTACAGAGTCAATGTGCGGGCTCACCGGTTAGTCGAGGTAATTGAGGTGATATGTACATGTAGGTAGAGTTAAAGTGACCATGCATAAATAATAACCAGAGTAGCAGCAGCGTAAAGAGGGGTCTGGGTAGCCCTTTGATGAATTGTTCAGCAGTCTTATGGCTTGGTAGTAGAAGCTGTTAAGAAGCCTTTTGGACCTAGACTTGGCGCTCTAGTACCGCTTGCCGTGCGGTATCAGAGAGAACAGTCTGTGTAACAGTAATATTTCTCTCTTCCACAATGAGCCATCAGCAGTGAAGTGCCCTGTAGGCCAACGGTCTGAGTGGATAACTCATAAAAGGCGTTGAGTCACGATCCAAGGCTAATAATCCATACAAGCTTGGAACTTAATGACAGACAGTGCACACACTCAGATAGCCCAATATGCTGGCAGAGGCAGGGTAGTGCAGCGCTCCACAGGACTCATAAAGTCCCAATGCAGTAATGAGCCTGTGAGGAATCTCTGCAGTGACATGTTGACACACATAAGCCTGCATCTGTTTCCAAGAGATAGGCCTGTAAATTGTGGGTACATAAATATATACCTTCACTTTGTAGGGCAAAAGAGACTGGGGTAGGAGGGGCCACCGCTGATACAGTTCCAGTTGTATCCATCTGAATATACAGCATTTGCAAACATTTCAATGTTGGGGGAAATGAAGGATATTTGTATTTGAGATGCCTCATGCAATGGTATTAACTAGTGAGGTTTGACCAGAAATTTAACTTAGCAGTTGCTTGAGAGTGAGGTTTAGTTACAGGCCCATATGGTCCGCCAGGATATTTGAATTCTGTAAAGTTTAGTTTAGAACACTGGCATCATGATGTAGTGTTAAATTATTCCATGTCTCTAAACTGTGCCAGTAACAGAACTGGGGGAGGTATAGGCTAGAAATGGTTGTTGTTCATACTGAACTTCGAGCCAGGCGATGGTGTGCATAATAGGGTTTTTCGAGAAGTAACGGATGGTTGAGAGAGGAGGGGTAAAATAAAAATAAATACAAACCTCAACTCAGACTGTACCAGTGAGGTAATAAACCCCTTTCCTGCATTTTAGTTCTGAAATATTTCTGGCCATTCATTTTGGGTGGAAACACACTGAGCTTGTGTACATCACCCAACCAATCAGTGGCTAGATCCCAGTTAGGAGAGGCACACAGATGCTGCTTGTTTAATTCCAAATCGTTTGCATGGTTCCATTGTTCCTGTCCATATTAACAGCTTTAGTCGTCATTATTTTATTTATTTGATCAAATATACACATCCATGGGAGATGAGTACGAAACTATACGTTTTCAAACTCTGTCCTCTAGTCCCTACCCCCTAAAACATTAAAACATACTGTGTCTCTAAAGCTGACTTACTTGCTTTTTTTGTGTCATTTTTTCCCAGAGACTACATACAGTTGAAGTCAGAAGTTTACATACAGCTTAGCCAAATATATTTAAACTCAGTTTTTCACAATTCCTGACATTTAATCCTAGTACAAATTCCCTGTCTTAGGTCAGTTAGGATCACCATTTTATTTTAAGAATGTGAAATGTCAGA
Organism: Oncorhynchus tshawytscha; assembly: GCF_018296145.1. Lineage (NCBI taxonomy): Eukaryota > Metazoa > Chordata > Actinopteri > Salmoniformes > Salmonidae > Oncorhynchus > Oncorhynchus tshawytscha. The sequence continues at coordinate 80,460,601 of NC_056437.1, forward strand.
ATAATAGGATAGAGTATGATTTATTTCAGCTTTTATTTCTTTCATCACATTCCCAGTGGTTCAGACGTTTACATACACTCAATTAGTATTTGGTAGCATTGCCTTTAAATTGTTTCACTTGGGTCAAACGTATTGGGTAGCCTTCCACAAGCTTCCCACAATAAGTTGGGTGAATTTTGGCCCATTCCTCCTAACAGAGCTGGTGTAACTGAGTCAGGTTTATAGGCCTCCTTGCTCGCACAAGCTTTTTCAGTTCTGCCCACACATTTTCTATAGGATTGAGGTCAGGGCTTTGTGATGGCCACTCCAATACCTTGACTTTGTTGTCCTTAAGCCATTTTGCCACAACATTGGAAATATGTTTGAGGTCATTGTCCATTTGGAAGACCCATTTGCGACCAAGCTTTAACTTCCTGACTGATGTCTTGAGATGTTGCTTCAATATATCCACATAATTTTCCCTGCCTCATGATGCCATCTATTTGGTGAAGTACACCAGTCTCTCCTGCAGAAAAGCACCCCCACAACATTCTGCCACCCCTGTGCTTCACAGTTGGGAAGGTGTTATTCGGCTTGCAAGCCTTCCCATTTTTTTCCTCCAAACATAATGATGGTCATTATGGCCAAACAGTTATATTTTTGTTTCATCAGACCAGAGGACATTTCTCTAAAAGTACCATTTTTGTCCCTATGTGCAGTTGCAAACCGTAGTCTGGCTTTTTTATGGCGGTTTTGGAGCAGTGGCTTCTTCCTTGCTGAGCGGCCTTTCAGGTTATGTCGATGTTGGACTCGTTTTACTGTGGATAGCATCTTCACAAGGTCCTTTGCTGTTGTTCTGGGATTGATTTGCACTTTTCGCACCAAAATATGTTCATCTCTAGGAGATGGAATGTGTCTCCTTCCTGAGCGGTATGATGGCTGCGTAGTCCCATGGTGTTTATACTTGCGTACTATTGTTTGTACAGATGAACGTGGCACCTTCAGGCCTTTGGAAATTGCTCCCAAGAATGACCCAGACTTGTGGAGGTCTACAATTTTTTTTTTAGGTTTTGGCTGATTTCTTTTGATTTTCCCATCATGTCAAGCAAAGAGGCACTGAGTTTGAAGGTAAGCATTGAAATACATCCACAGGTACACCTCCAATTGACTCAAATGATGTCAATTAGCCTATCAGAAGCTTCTAAAGCCATGACATAATTTTCTGGAATTTTCCAAGCTGTTTAAAGGCACAGTCAACTTAGTGTATGTAAACTTCTGACCCACTGGAATTGTGATAGTGAATTTTAAGTGAACTAATCTGTCTGTAAACAATGGTTGGAAAAATGTGTGTCATGCACAAAGTAGATGTTAATAAACTATAGCTTTGGCAAGTTGGTTAGGACAAGACATTTGTGGAGTGGTTGAAAAACTAGTTTTAATGACTGCAGCCTAAGTGTATGTTAACTTCCGACTTCAACTGTAGTTTTATAAATACCTTCAGAGAACAACATTCCAACATGAAGGCATCTTGTATCTGATTGATGGAAATGAGATTTGAATGGTCTTCATGCAAATATGGGACCAGAAGACGTGTCAGGATGGGTGCATTTTCCTCTGCGGTGTTCTGTAAACACTCTGTGTTTCGGCTTGTTGTAATGGGATCCATGTATCTCTCCACCTGTCTAACTTTCTCTTGATGCTGTACAAATGGCCACATTGTGTGCTGTTCTTTTGATATATTAGTCAGCTTCAGAAGAGATAGGGACATGAATTGCACTGCACATAAAATCCCAGGACGGATATTACAGAGGGGTATACTACAAAGCAGGATCAACGAGCTACCCAGCTGACTTAGATAAACAACCAGAAATAACTAGAGATTTTCTGATTAATTAACAATGCTAAACTTAGATATGTGTTTTTGGTTGTTGAGTCACTTGTACCATGCCCATTTCAAACGTATCTTTCTTGAAAAATAACAAATTATTTCAGGATATTTAGGAAAGTTAGCTGGCTAACTGTCAAGCTTCGAAGAGTGATGTGTGTGGAGTCAGGCGCAGAGAGCAGAGGATTTGGAAACACCATTTATTCCGGAACAATCACAGCGAACAAAAGAGGGTAACGCCAAAACAGTCCAAACACTCCAAAATGTACAACACCGGTACATGCGCTGTACAGCGGAAATAAATGACAGGACACTCCTGTACCAAAACAGCAAACAAGCCCGCACAAACACAGGCGGGCTAACTGAACTTAAATAACCCCAACCCAAAACCCCAAACAAGGAACAGGTGAAACCAATTAGACCAAACAAAACGAAAAGGGGAAAAGGGATCGGCAGCAGCTAGTAGACCGGTGACGACGACCGCCGAGCGCCACCCGAACGGGAAGGGGAGCCCCCTTCGGTGATAGTCGTGACAAATTCATTGATTCTGTTTTGTAATATACCTCTCAGGCCTTGACTAAAATAGTTTACTGTTATAAGGATGACTTTGTGCTGACACATTAAAGGGCATTGATTATAGAAATGAAAGTGCTGCTTCTCACTCAGCTGTGTTATGATACATATCAAAGGAGGTGAGATATTTCAATAGAAGTGGTATTTCAGCCTCCCATGTTATGTTATAAGATCCTTTCTATCCATCTCTCCTGGAGGAGATGACATCTCACAGAGTTCACTTAGTCTGTGTGACTGGTCTGGGAGTTAGACGCACTCCTCTTCTGCCCTGGCACTCTGTTCCTCCTCTCCACCTCCCCAGAGTCCTCCCTAAAACCTTCTCTCTAGTTCTCTCGCTCGCTCTCATTCTCTCGCTCTCTCTTTCTCCATCAGATAGACGGGTCTCCATTCCACTCCATCCGCTGCTGGATAATTTGCTGTAAATGCCTGTGATATGAGTCAGGGATTTACAATTTCTCAAAAAGGAGAAGTGCCAGGCCATCATTGTGCATTCGTTCTTAATTGACTTGCCTGGATAAATAAAATAAAAAAAGAAGATTGAATACAAACTAAAATCTTTGCTGACCTGAAAACAAACTTTGAATCAACAACTCCAGACTATCCACCTTTCCACAGTTTGTTTGTGCCAGATTCTTAGTGTCTGTGTATCTGAAAGCCAGATAATTGTGTTGGTCTGTGAATAAATGTGAATGAATAGCAGTTATGTTTCACATTAAAAAAACAGGAGCCAGAGAACTGTAGAAACAAAGTTGACCCTGGACACACTGTTATCGAATGAGATCTGTCAAACTCCTTTTTCCCCCAAAAATGTCTCTGTTTGAACAGATTCCTTGCATAAAGTGCTCTCTTGCCGAGTTATTGGGATCTATTGATAATATGTTGATGTCATAGGAAGTTGTCCTATTGTTCCCATCTGGACTGTAACTATGCTCATTGTGTACAGTAGTTCACCAGGATTCTCAAGGGAACATAATCTGGTGTTCTGTGGTAACCCTGGGTCATCACAGAGCATTGGTCCCTGTGGTTTTATTTCACATGGATATTATGTGGTATTAGTGGTTCTGGTTAAATCATCTATTAGCACCAGTGGTGTAATGGAGTCGGAGCCCAAAAGTAATAACCCTAATCTTAATCTTGGCTCAACCCTCACCCTAACTGTATGTTCAACCCTGGCTCAACCCTAACCCTAACCCTAACCGTATGTTCAACCCTGGCTCAACCCTAACTCTAACCGTATGTTCAACCCTGGCTCAACCCTAACCCTAACCCTATGTTCAACCCTGGCTCAACCCTCACCCTAACCGTATGTTCAACCCTGGCTCAACCCTAACCCTAACCGTATGTTCAACCTTGGCTCAACCCTCACCCTAACCCTATGTTCAACCCTGGCTCAACCCTCACCCTAACCGTATGTTCAACCCTGGCTCAACCCTCACCCTAACCGTATGTTCAACCCTGGCTCAACCCTAACCCTAACCGTATGTTCAACCCTGGCTCAACCCTCACCCTAACCCTATGTTCAATCCTGGCTCAACCCTCACCCTAACCGTATGTTCAACCCTGGCTCAACCCTCACCCTAACCCTATGTTCAACCCTGGCTCAACCCTAACCGTATGTTCAACCCTGGCTCAACCCTCACCCTAACCGTATGTTCAACCCTGGCTCAACCCTCACCCTAACCCTATGTTCAACCTGGCTCAACCCTCACCCTAACCGTATGTTCAACCCTGGCTCAACCCTCACCCTAACCGTATGTTCAACCCTGGCTCAACCCTAACCGTATGTTCAACCCTGGCTCAACCCTCACCCTAACCGTATGTTCAACCCTGGCTCAACCCTCACCCTAACCGTATGTTCAACCCTGGCTCAACCCTCACCCTAACCGTATGTTCAACCCTGGCTCAACCCCCCTCACCCTAACCCTATGTTCAACCCTGGCTCAACCCTCACCCTAACCGTATGTTCAACCCTGGCTCAACCCTCACCCTAACCGTATGTTCAACCCTGGCTCAACCCTAACCCCTCCAAATACAGTTTTTCCACCTCTGAATTCCCAATTGAACCCCTGATTAGTGCCTTTACATTTCCATACAATGCTGGGACTTCACCAAAAACCAACCAAGACATTCAAGTTAGGTATCTTACTAAAACCTACCAAGACATTCAAGTTAGGTATCTTACTAAAACCTACCAAGACATTCAAGTTAGGTATCCTACTAAAACCAACCAAGACATTCAAGTTAGGTATCTTACTAAAACCAACCAAGACATTCAAGTTAGGTATCTTACTAAAACCAACCAAGACATTCAAGTTAGGTATCTTACTAACAGAGACTGCAGCTGAGTATTTGATGATCCAGACATTTTCAGGTTCTAATCGACTCCAACTGCAGGAATGATTACTCTAAAGTCTCTATTTTGACAGTATTTCCCAGCAAGTCCTCTTGTGTGACACTGCATCCATACAGGATATTAAAAACCACAGGTGTGCACACAGTCCTGCTTGTTTGACGCACAATGCATCGCTCATGTAATTTCTTAGAATAATGCTCAACGCACTGTGTAGGGGGTCTTCGATAACCCCATGAGGCAAATACATTTGTCGAATCATAAGAGAATCTGGCTTTAGCATTGATTGATGAGTGGAGGGGAGTGAGGGTCAAGGGGTGTACTGGACTATTACCGGAACTGTGGATTCAGCACAACAAAAACACACTTAATAATATCGACAGAAAGGAGCACATTTACACATCACCACTCAATAGGCCATAATATCTCAATTCATCCTGTCTGTAGAATATACACTGCAGCCTACATTTCCCACTACCATCATTGGCCCTGTTGTTGGGTGTATATCACATGTACACTGAACAAAAGTATAAGTGTTGGTCCCATGTTGGTCCAACGCCCCTACCTTTTTTTTAAGGTAGCTGTGACCAACAGATGCATATCTGTATTCCCAGTCGTGAAATCCATAGGTTAGGGCCTAATGAATTTATTTGAATTGACTGACTTCCTTATGTGAACTGTAACTCAGTAAAATCTTTTAAATTGTTGCATGTTGCGTTTATATATTTGTGCATATCAGAATGTTTTTTTGTACTGCGTGCATCATATGATGTATAGGGTATGTGTATGTGTGTGTCTGTGTGCACACGTGTTAATGGTGAAGTGCTTATTTGTATATATCAGAGTGTGGCTTGAACTGGGTGTTTGTGCTGTGCTGAGTCCAAGCCTCCAATAATAGCCCCATTCATCAGGTGCCAGCCCTCTCCTGCCTGCAGGGTTCCTGGGACAGACTGAACTCAAACCAGATGCTCTGGCTCCTCCACTGCACTGTGCATCCATGTAAAACTTCCCCTGATCCACTCTCATCTACTCTGAAGTGTTTCCCACATGCCTGTTATTTTCCATTTATCCCTTGTGATTGGATCACTCCCTGCAGTACCTCACAATGAATTAAAATACTGGGTCAACATCGAGGCTGCACCTGAGGGGTTTTTGGGGTTAGCCGAAACAATGCCCGAGAGATGTAATGGCAAAATGATCACTGTCTGGTTTTTACCATTCGATGACGTGTCCTGACTGTTGCAGTCTATCAAAGTTGTGCCTGTTGTGGAGTGATTGAACATTGTGGACACGTAGATACTTCCTCAGTCTACTCCCTCAGTCCCCAGTGGAAAGCTGGGTCCTATAGCATTTCTAAATGATGTGTTCAATGATACATCAATGAATCAGCGATACATCTTCATGGTTATTCATTCCTGCTTTTAGTCCACACACATCATCATGTACCCAAATAAGTTGTCATATATGCCTAAGACATAATATTAGCATGTGAAATTGTACTATGAAATGGGTCAGAGACAATTCTATGACTTCAAGGTTCAGATATAGTTGAGGTAATCAGGCTGTTTTTCTGGCTTGATTAGTGAAGTTACCCTCCTATCTGTATGGGCTATTTTTGGCTCAACCTCAGTGCTTGAAAATGCACAAAAATAAGCATATCTAAATAATCAACCCTAACCCTCTCTTTCCTTGTAATGCCACTAAGTCTGATTAACAGTCACTCCCCATTTCTATGTAGTATCATCTTTCATTTGATCTAGCAGTGGCATTTATTCTCGATCCCCGAGGTCAATGGGCCGTCCCCATTGGGGATAAAAAACTCATTCTGCACCGCAATCATGGGATAATTTGGGAGCTTCCAGGACATCCTATTTGCATGGGTTTGTGTATCAAGGGACGCAAGCTACATCTTTGTTTATTCCAGTTGGCTAATGCTGTATCAAAACAAGAGCAGGGGGGGGAAGTAAATTATGCTGGCTGCACTGCAGCCTACAGGACGCCTGTGAAGAGGTAACCAGCCCAAACAAACAGCAGCTCCTCTGATTGATTCACCGTCCCTGGGAATTTGCTGTGAACAAGGCTGTCAACAGCAGCCAAGGCTTGATTGATCAATCACAGTGTTCTGACACCCTCCACAAACTCTGTGGTACCTGGAGCTGGAGGACTCTTGCGCAACAAGTGTACAAGTAATCAGAGGTGTAATCAATTACTGGGTCCATTCAGAAACGCTTTGAAACGCCAGAAACACCAATCAAATATGGTTTGTCTACAGCAGTGAAGGCCATCATACTGAACATGTTGAACCCTGTTCTGCATCCGGTGCCCATCTCTTAAATACACTTAGGCTTTCAGAGTGAGAGAGTGTTTGCGTTCAAGGCTCTTATCTAACTGAGTGACTGCAGATGTCAATACCACTTCAGAAGATTTTCACCCCTCGGCAATCAAACACCTCAAACTGAAAACACATAACTTATCAATGTCATTAGCATTGAGCATAATGTGTGAGCAGGTCATTTGGGGAAACATAGTCTGACAGACGACTGCTCAGCGGGTGTATCAGTCACAGATCCTTGGTGTGTTGCTAACCATGATGGGATCTTTCTTAAGGCACTTTATAAATATCCATAAAGCTTTCTAAGTTACCCCACTGACTTAACCCTTGTAAAACACCAATGACTCCAGAAGCTCCTTTACCATCAGTCCCATCCCAAACCTTAGCTTACAGAGAACATCTGACAAATCTCTCCTATTGGAATGCGCGTCTGAGTTATTTTTTTTGCAAAAATACTGGTGGGGCGCACAGCCTTGCACTTTGAACCGCACTTTTAACTAGGTCTGAGGAACACGTCATGGCGTGAGCCTATTTTTCCTGTGGAGAACTGGCCATGCCTCCAGATGCCTTGGCATTTAGCGGCGATGCAGTAAATCACCTAACGCCTAAGAGACAATCAGAGTATGATGATGAGCTCATTATCCCTGTACCACTTGGGTGAGGTAACTAATGCTTCAATCTGCAACATCATCATAGGGCATGTTATCATGATGCTCTGTTGTCGGCATTGCTGCAGATGAAGAATTGGAAGAATAGGCCCATACGCAGCGTTCGACGCAAAGCGGCACCAGAATAAATACTGTACCTATGAGATGATGGGTAAGCCGGCCAACAACTTGACAGGAGAGTTGAAAAGGTTTCTGGATGTGAAGTGAGACACTGGTTTCTTTGACAGTCTCTTGGCTTAAGTGTTTGGAGTTATTCACCCTGTGTCTCTAGACTTCAGTCTGTCTTGTGACCAGAGAGGACCCAGCAAACAAAGACATTATGCACCGTTCCCATTATGTCGTTTAAGAGTTTTGGGGAGACATCCTCCCTCTGACGTTCTGAGAATGTTCTAGGAACATTAAAACATTACATTGACCTCTGGACCCTGAAATGACATTCAGTACAGGTCCCCGTGTGGTTGCAGTATAACGTTATGATACGGTATTTTGATGTCCATTAGGGAATGTTACGAAAAGTTTCCTATTTGGGTCTGATAGGACGTTATCCATGGGACATTTCATTATGGTCAAGGGGACATCACATGATGGTCCATGGGGAATTTTTGTTTAGTTCCCTGTAAGTTACCAGGTCATCATTGAGGACTATGTCAGGACCTTTTTAGGACATAATAGGGACTTTCATTTTACTAGTCTTCAGGATATCATGTGATGGTTCCAGGTGTCCCAAACCATTATAAATAAAGTAAGGAAATAGTATGGGGGTTAAGGTAAGTGGTATAATGTTCAATTAAAATAGTGTGAAAAAGCTTTAATCAATGACAAAATAATTACATTTAACATGATCACTTAGTACTGACTTTTCAACAAAGCACCACAATGTCTGGAGTATTCCCAGAAGGCTCCTACATATTCATTACTAATAATACATCTCTGCACTTAGCAGGAGAGTACGATCTGCACTGCTATTTTAGTTATCAGTTAATCTGACTATTCTCTCGTCATTGATTGAATTTACTTATTTCAGCAATTTGGGAGTTTCTGTATAGTTGTTTAGTATTGGTGAGGCATATGATTTTGTTTTAATGTTACTCCTGAATCACTATGATAAATGTAATAGGTTTTCTTGAGTGTGTTTTTAACTGAGATTTACTATGAAGTGCAACATGCAGGAATACAGGTGAACTCAGTAATTGAAACAGACATGATGGCGTAGCAGGAAGATCAGAATGCTGTGATCGTAGAGGTTGTGAGTTCAAATCCCAGCTTATGACATGTTAAATAATAGTTTGTGTATAAATGAACAATGACAATCATGTGTGTCAAATATGTATGTTAAAAGCAAAGTGTGTGTGGGGGGGCATGTCCCTAACATTGCCAACAGACAGAAAGCTGTGAATGGATCAGTGGTTCACCAGCAGGGCCTTGATGGGCTTGACAACAGTAACAAGGGGTGATGTGTAATGAAACTAGTGTGTGTGTGCCCTGGTTGGAATGTTTTTTTATTGGGGGGGGGGGAGAACTTTTCTTTGCGACCATCAAGTGACATCCACGGAACGAGCCGGGAACTAGACAAAAACCATGACAGAGCGATCTAAGAGCGTCTTATTAACATTCTTGGGAACATCCCTGGAACAAACCTGGTACTATACAAAAACCTACACACGACCATGACACAACGTCCTGAGAACATTCTAAAATTATCTTTGGGGACGTCCCCGCAACAAATCAGGAACTAGACAAAACCTCCACAGGCCCATGAAACAACGTCCTGACGACTTTAGATGACCATTTCGTGAGGTTCCAGAGACGTCCTAACAACAATTTTTGTTTGCAGGGCATATAATAGGAGTGCAACCTGATGAAAGAGTACACTTCTTAATGAATCCTTAAATCACAGTCCAACTGACAACAAACATCATATACTGTAACTAATGGAAGACACTGCTGAGGAAGTGGACCCCATAGATTTCATCCATCATTATGACATCAAGTAAACAAAGTCAAATACCAAACTATTTCCTGCAGGATTTAGCTCCTTTTTCTCAGCCAAAAGTCTGAGGGGTGGAATCATTTTATTTGTGCTCTGTTCTGCAGCCCATCCCCTTTGGCCAGACTGACTGTTCTCTAAGCTTCTGGACCAGACCCACATCTGTCCTTCCAGATCCCCTGATTTCAACAAACAGGCACACTCACAATAGAGCACAGGTGTCAGTCCATTAGATCTGTTATCAAAAACAAATGGTTTTGATTTAGGTCACAAAATCCAATGTGAAAATTGCTGAGTTCTGGTTAGTGTCACACAGTTTTAAACAGTGACACATGCACTTCCACTGAAACCAAAAGCCAGCTGATATGTAAAATTGGTCTTTAATGGGTTCAAACCAATCATGGAAAAAACAGTATCGATGATTATGTTGAAAAGACATGCAAACCGTTGACCATTCAACCATCATGATTCTCATCTCTCCCACCTGCATAGCTTTATGAATTAACATGTTACTTCACCCTGCAAAACCCAGTGACCCCATTAGTAAGCATTAAGGCCTTATGGGAAACGGATAAGAGTGTGAAACAATAGACACATGAAGACAATATGCACTTAAGATACAGTATACACATAACTGCCTACTTTATCTCCTCATTCTGTTGTTTTCCTCTCACCCAAGTAACTTGATCACTCAGAAGCAATAACAGCACTGATCCTGGGAGCCTTGTTCAGAGATAAATATGGAGATAAACAGAGCAGGGGTCTGTGCATTAGGCTACACTTCACTCAACAGCTCGAGCTGCGCCTCAACTGGCGCTGGATAAAGGCTAAATACTAAATGGAAACATGTTTTATTCCTTATTTTGAGTAAAGAGAACAAAGAGAGTAATGTTATTAACGGGGAGCACATTTCTGGTACAACAAAACATGATGGTAAATTGTTTTGCCTAGTTACTATAATGTGAATGTATCAGTTGTTGCCATTTGAAGTCCCAAAAAAATAGTAGTTTTCAGCCGCAGAGCTGTGCACGTTAAAGCTGGGCACGTTCTGAATGGTGCACCTGCTGATCCTGGAATGGGGAGTCTGTGTAGAAGTGGAGTTTATGGAGGATATGGCTGGGAGTGAAAGTTGCAACTTCAAAGAAATCGCTAGGGAAGTTTTGTTCTAACCTGTTAAAAAGTCACCCTACCAACTCTTATGTCATGAAAATCTGAAATCTCAATTCCAAATAAAGAAATCAATTTGACACTTACATTATTGTTATTGAAGTCCGAAAAAACATTTATGAAGCACAAGAAGCCCTTTGTATTATTTAAATCAAATTCTTTACGAGAATTTTCCATTTGAAAGACTTCTATTGAGGAGGACATGTGAAAAGCAATATTTCCCAATGACTTCATGTTTTCAATACTTTTGGATTTATGAGCGGTAGGCTTCCATCTGTCTGTTCAGGAGCTCAACGATTGGCTGTCCAAGTCCCTTGTAAATAGCATGGCATCATAAATCTTTTCACTCAGTATTGCATGACACCAGATCACCCTGTCAAATTATTCAGTGGAGTATGTGCTCATCTGGAGTTCAGAGGCTACTACTGGGTCATAGTGAAAACGGCCAATAATTAATCTTTAGTCCGTTACCTCAGGCATACAGTAGCACTGAAACCAATTGAATCATAGCTTTGAAATAGATACACCTTCTAAAAGAAACAAAAAATGAACTAAAAATGTATGTGGGAAAGCAAATAGACAGACTAATGTTTGCACAGAGGAGGGAAATAATACACAATATCTATACAGTACATAGTGTCTACAAAGTCTGACAGAAAGATGGGCAACATTAGGAAGGTTTGGACGCCATCGGGATTTGATGGTGCAATGCATCATTCTAGCCTTTCTGGAGATTGATGGGTTCATAGTGACCACCAATGCTCGTGTGTGTGTGTGTGTGTTAGTCGTGGATGGAGATACGTCTTAAGTGAAAGGAGGCATGGGAAATCCCACACTGTTCTTACTATCCTCCACGGGAGTCATTACATACAGTATATCCATATCTTTGGATCTCCTGATATGAGTATAGACCAAAACAGACCACAGATAACACTCAAATCTGGCTCTAAATCTGCAGTGATCAGCCTCTCTCATTCACTATGTGTTCCTCTTGTCCTTTTGTGGTCAGGCAGCGGTCAGAGACGCCCTACTAATCCACACAGCTGGGTAGTGTCATTCAGGCGGACTACTGTGCAACGGCACATGAAGGAAAAAAAAGAGAGCAGAAGGCTAACACTGCATCCCACACAGTGTTCTGAGTCGGGGGAGGACTGTCGAACAGAGACGTTTAGAATCATACATTTCCGGTGCAACCTTATATGGACTTCATTCATCAACAACCACGCATTGGCCAACATCTGGGTCATTTTGTAACTGAAGATTCAAGAGAATTCATGTGAAAACAATGACAAAATTAAGAGGAATTAAATACTCAATGGAAAAATGCTCACAGTGTGACAGAAAATCTAAATAGGACTAATCACAGGGGTTTGATTGAATGGTCTTTAAAGTTGGGCTGGCTATTCTGTCCACACGTGTTGTTCTCTATCTGTCACGTACAACCGATTTCTCTCCTCAGATCCATCAACTGCCAATGACTGCACCTAAATTACAACTGTCTGTCAGTAGTTAGCCAATAGACCAGGCTAAAGGTCTTATGCACAAAACAGTGAGTGACAGAACACTATCTTCTCTCTCTCTGGGTGAATGAGCTGGCAGGTAGCGATTTAGTTTTCACATTACTTCTTACTTCAGAACCACTGAGTTCGTTTTTTGGCATTCCTCTATTTCAATGTGGGAGTTTATATTTAACCATGCATCAAGATACCTACAGTATCTACAGTATATCACAAAAGTAAGTACACCCCTCACATTTTTGTAAATATTTGAGTATATATTTTCATGTGACAACACTGAAGAAATGACACTTTGCTACAATGTAAAGTAGTGAATGTACAGCTTGTATAACAGTGTAAATTTGCTGTCCCCTCAAAATAACTCAACACGCAGCCATTAATGTCTAAACCGCTGGCAACAAAAGTGAGTACACCCCTAAGTGAAAATGTCCAAATTGGGCCCAATTAGCCATTTTCCCTCCCCGGTGTCATGTGACTCTTTAGTGTTACAAGGTCTCAGGTGTGAATGGGGAGCAGGTGTGTTAAATTTGGTGTCATTGCTCTCCCACTCCCTCATACTGACTGATCACTGGAAATTCAACATGGCACCTCATGGCAAAGAACTCTGAGGATCTGAAAAAAAGAATTGTTGCTCTACATAAAGATGGCCTGGGCTATAAGAAGATTGCCAAGACCCTGAAACTGAGCTGCAGCACGGTGGCCAAGACCATACAGCGGTTTAACTAGACAGGTTCCACTCAGAACAGGCCTCGCCACGGTCGACCAAAGAAGTTGAGTGCACGTGCTCAGCTTCATATCCAGAGGTTGTCTTTGGGAAATAGAAGTATGAGTGCTGCCAGCATTGCTGCAGAGGTTGAAGGGGTGGGGGGTCAGCCTGTCAGTGCTCAGACCATACGCCGTACACTGCATCAAATTGGTCTGCATGGCTGTCGTCCCAGAAGGAAGCCTCTTCTAAAGATGATGCACAAGAAAGCCCGCAAACAGTTTGCTGAAGACAAGCAGACTAAGGACATAGATTACTGGAACCATGTCCTGTGGTCTGATGAGACCAAGATAAACTTATTTGGTTCAGATGGTGTCAAGCGTGTGTGGCGGCAACCAGGTGAGGAGTACAAAGACAAGTGTGTCTTGCCCAAAGTCCAGCATGGTGGTGGGAGTGTCATGGTCTGGGGCTGCATGAGTGCTGCCGGCACTGGGGAGCTACAGTTCATTGAGGGAACAATGAATGCCAACATGTACTGTGACATACTGAAGCAGAGCATGATCCCCTCCCTTCGGAGACTGGGCCGCAGGGCAGTATTCCAACATGATAAAGACTTCAAACACACCTCCAAGACGACCACTGCCTTGCTAAAGAAGCTGAGGGTAAAGGTGATAGACTGGCCAAGCATGTCTCCAGACCTAAACCCTATTGAGCATCTGTGGGGCATCCTCAAACGGAAGGTGGAGGAGTGCAAGGTCTCAAACATCCACTAGCTCCGTGATGTCGTCATGGAGGAGTGGAAGAGGACTCCAGTGGCAACCTGTGAAGCTCTGGTGAACTCCATGCCCAAAAGGGTTAAGGCAGTGCTGGAAAATGATGGTGGCCACACAAAATATTGACACTTTGGGCCCAATTTGGACATTTTCACCTAGGGGTGTACTCACTTTTGTTGCCAGTGGTTTAGACATTAATGGCTGTGTGTTGAGTTGTTTTGAGGGGGCAGCAAATTTACACTGTTAGACAAGCTGTACACTCATTACTTTACATTGTAGCAAAGTGTCATTTCTTCAGTGTTGTCACATGAAAAGATATACTCAAATATTTACAAAAATGTGAGGGGTGTACTCACTTTTGAGTATATATATATATATATATATATATATTTTGATATACTGTATATAGGGTGGAATAATGGCTACGCAATTCTCTGAATAGACTCCGCTACGGTAATAGAGTAGAGGGACTGGGTGTTACATATCTGTGCGGAATGTTTCTGTGTTAACATAGAGTAAACACCCCAAAATACTGCACTCTTACGAAGATTTTATCACCCCCTGTACTGGTTTTATTTTTATGCTCTGTGTTTAAAACTGTACTGTCCTGTTTAAAGTCTCAACCAAGGCACCCGCTATGTGTCACTGGGATGTAGCAGTAGTCCATTAGGAAATGATAAGGTTTACGTAGTCTGTTATTAGCAGAAGTTCCATACATTCTCGCTTTTATTCCTTCCTGAGGGAAAGATTTGGGTTCAACCAAGGATACAGTACATGGCAAAACATTGCATACTGAGCCATTCCTGGTTTGATTTGGAAGATTTTCAGTTATTTAAAATTATTTTTTATATTTAATCATTACTTTAAACTAAATGCTTCTCTTAGTTCACTCTATTTAGTTGCATTTGACTGCCAGCTGCCTCAATGGCCCCACTATCCTCTGCAGGAGATGGGGGGAACTGCAGTTACTACAGTTTCTCAATCATTTTATTAAACACACAAATATATCACATTGTAACTAGATGAAGACACGGCATGATCTGTCAATCAAACAAATTACATTAATCCAACATTAAATCAAATGTATGACTAAGTCAGTCAGTGAGAGCAGGAAACACCTCGACATATGACGTACCAGTAGTCAGAATGTTTTTATGACGGAAATCTGACAACTCTTCTCATTTGGCTCAGTAAAAGAAAGAAGAGAATCACGCTCATGGAATACATGTTTGGCTCAATATCTTAAGCAACCTGTTTGGGCCTTGATGACTCCAATACATTTGAATGTAATGAGGCAGAGGAATTTCCCTGTGGGGGATTAAATAAATCAGGCGCATGAGAATAACCTTGTGGTGAGGCAATATGAGGGTCAAAGGTGGCTGGAAAGGGAAAGGCAAGTTAGATTTAATGATTCCACTAAATTCTCAACCTATCATAAATAAACCAACATGCTCTTTCAGTCAAATAGGAGAAAATAAGCTAATCATAATCCTGGTGATTTAGTTTATATTGTTTTATTGGACTGTGACGAGAGAGACCATCACTATTAGAACAGTCCCAACTGAATCATGCCGAACTGTGAGTGACCACAGAAATATTGATTGGAGATGAGCCTACCCACTGGGCAAAAACTGGTTGAATCAACGTTGTTTCCACGTCATTTCAACCCCAAAACTCTATTCGATGACATTGAATCAACGTGGAAAACTCATTGGATTTGCAAAAACTCATCAACATAAGGGCATTTCAAATGTATTTTCACCTAACTTTTAACCTAAATCCAATGACACAGTGACATATTTTGTTGATTTCACGTTGAATTCACAGTGGTTGACAACTCAGTCAAACGGAAATCAGAACATGACATTGAACTAATGTCTGTGCCCAGTGGGTTGTGAAATGTCTCAAAACAAGTGCTTACAGCCAACAACATAGTCAGCCCCAATTTAAATTTGCTCACAGGCAATGTTCATAAGTACTGAAATGCAGTATTCAGCTAAATGTAGCTGCTAAATACGACACTATCAATTATGCATGTTGAGGTAATGAGACATGGACTCATGAGAGCAGCAGCTAACTGGAACACTGATACTATATGATGTCTCAATAGGAGTTCATTAGACTGCAGCTTACCATGGGGCTCAACTACCTAATTGATTCCCATCACAGCCAGGAAGAAGCCCAGCCTATAAATAAAAGATGGTGTCCCGTGTGGACGAGTCCCAGACAGCAATTAAAACGGGATGGGGACGAGACCTGGAGGAAAAAGGCATGTCTTCACAATCAGGGCTTTCCCAGAATAGGCATCATGCAGGGTGGTGTTCTGAACATCTTGTCAATGGGGACATCTGAGCGCATTGGCTGCCATCCCTACAAGGGACTTTGCAAATATCATTATCCCACATAGCACATGTACAGGACAGGTGTAGGATCTTAATTTGCTGCAGTTTGCTACAGCAGGCAAATAATCCTGCAGCAACAGGAAATGTGAATTATTATGTGGATTATAATTAATAGAAATGTTTGTCCGGGTTGATACATTTTTCTTAAGGGAAAATCTAATCTTAAATTTCAAAGTGGAAATTACAAACTACAGAAGCCTTTTTAAACCTAAAATAAGTTTTAAAAGTCCCTGCATTGCAGGAAGGTTCTCCTGCAACATGGTGATCAAATTAAGATCCTACATCTGTAGCTCTGATGCCCTGTGGCGCCGTCAACAACCCTTCCATCAGATTGCATGTATGAAATAAATGATACATATTATGGTTGATGTCGTCTTTAAGATCACAAAATGAGGCAAAGGGGTTAGGGAATTGGACTCTAGAGAAGAAAGGAGGTATAGCAATATGTAGAACTGTGATCCACATAAACATAGGAGGTAATCTGCTGAACTAACAGTTGATTGATGATGCTGTAAAAATAATTGATCAGGAGTGACGTGAGTCAGACTATCTATTGTGGCCTGAGACTAGGGTCTCTTTCTCTTCCTGTCCTTTCAACAGATCTTAGAGTGGATTTATATTCTTAATGAAAACATGATTGTTTCTAAACGACATATAAATGAATCATCAATACACTTAAAATCACATTACACTACAGTAGTGTTACACTATAGGGATGTACGTAGAACCATATAATAAGGAATTACAATTAGGATCTCTATGTGTAAAACCTTCTCTCTCCATTCCTGCTGTTAGAAATTGATGTTCAGCAAGTCTTCAATGGGAAACACATTAAAGAAGCTTTTAACCTCACAGACATGACTTTTAAATATTATCTATGTGTTTTTTTAATTTTGTGTTTCAGGGAATATTATATCCCACACACTAGATTTACCACCAGGGGGTGTGAAGAAAAACAGAAGGGCAGAAACAGAAAAATGTGTCTTATGTTACCAGTTCAAATGGGATTTCATTGGGATACTCCCATCAAAGGCTTTCAGACGGTTACACATCTAATAATCAGAGATCATGTTCACGAGTGCTAGTAGAGAGGACTCATTACATTTATATTACATAGAAACATAAATGGAGCAAGTATGTGTTAACTTGTTTATTAGCATAGCCTTTGGTTTAGAGGGCAACAGAGACTGATAATCTGCACCATGGTGGAATCGAGCCGTTTATAGTGAAAGTATAAAGCAGAGGAGAAGCAAACAGGCCGTATTAAGCCCTCTACTGAGTTCCTGTATTTTGACCAGCATTATTACGCAGCAACGTAACACTGTCTAGTCCATTCATTTTCTATTAATTTCCCGTCAGAAAAGACATGAGCTCTGTGCTGTAAAACAATTTCACAAATGATGCTTTCATGTTCTGCCCCCTGAACAAGGCAGTTAACCCACTGTTCCTAGGCTGTCGTTGTAAATAATAATTTGTTCTTAGCTGACTTGCCTAGTTAAATAAAGGTTAAATAAAGAATATATATATATATATAATAAATAGAATGGAGCTGGAGCAGAAGACGTTTTACATGCCCCCAACCGATTGTGTTTTTTTGTTGGTTTATCTGTGTTTTTTGTAACTTATTTTTTTACTACTTTTGTAACTTATTTCTTTACTATTTTTGTACATAATGTTGCCGCAACCGTCTCTTATTACCAAAAATAACTTGCAAATTGACTGCAATTACTCACCACGGTCTAGCAGAATCCTTTTTCTTCTTTCGCGGCTCTGACGAGCCCGAGGCGGAGGATATACGGCTCCCTCGGGAACCGGCCCCGACCCCCCGACCCCAGAGAGGTCGGAGGGTGGGCTGCCTTCTGAGGAGTTGGAGGCGATCGAATAAACCCCCATTCCTCTCAATTCTGCTCGCAAACATGCAATCTTTGGACAATAAAATGGACAAGTTATTGGGAACATTAAACTATCAACAGCACATTAAAAACTGTACAATCTTATGCTTCACGGAGTCGTGGCTGAACGACGACAACATACAGGGAAAATAACTCTGGACCACCTATACTCCACACACAGAGATGCATACAAAGCTCTCCCTCGCACTCCATTTGGCAAATCTGACCCTCCTTTTATCCTCCCGATTCCTGCTTACAAGCAAAAATTAAAGCAGGATGCACCAGTGACTAGATCAATAAAAAAAGGTCAGATGAAGCAGATGCTAAGCTACAGGTCTGTTTTGCTAGCACAGAGTGGAATATGTTCCGGGATTCCTCCAATGGCATTGAGGAGTTCACCACATCTGTCATTGGCTTCATCAATAAGTGCATCGATGATGTCGCCCCCACAGTGACCCAACCAGAAACCATGGATTTCAGACAGCATCCGCACTGACCTAAAGAATAGAGCTACCGCTTTCAAGGAGTGGGACTCTAACCCGGAAGCTTATACGAAATCCCACTATGCCCTCCGACGAACCATCAAACAGGCAAAGCGTCAATGCAGGACTAAGATCAAGTTGTACTACACCAGCTCTGACGCTCGTCGGCTGTGGCGGGGCCTGCAAACCATTACAGACTACAAAGGGAAGCACAGCCGAGAGCTGCCCAGTGACACAAGCCTACCGGACGAGCTAAACTACATCTACGCTCGCTTTGAAGAAAATAACACTGAAACATGCATGAGATCACCAGCTGTACCGGAAGACTGTGTGATCACGCTCTCCGCAGCCGATGTGAGTAAGACCTTTAGACAGGTCAACATTCACAAGGCCACAGGGCCAGGCGGATTACCAGGATGTGTACTGCGAGCATGCGCTGACCAACTAGCAAACGTCTTCACTGACATTTTCAACCTCTCCCTGTCCGAGTCTGTAATACCAACATGTTTTAAGCAGACCACCATAGTCACTGTGCCCAAAAGCACTAAGGTAACCTGCCTAAATTGGGGCGGCAGGGTAGCCTAGTGGTTAGAGCGTTGGACTAGTAACCGGAAGGTTGTGAGTTCAAACCCCCGAGCTGACAAGGTACAAATCTGTCGTTCTGCCCCTGAACAGGCAGTTAACCCACAGTTCCCAGGCCGTCATTGAAAATAAGAATTTGTTCTTAACTGACTTGCCTGGTTAAATAAAGGTAAAATAAAAAAATAAAAAAAATAAATAAAAATGACTACCGCCCCATAGCACTCACATCTGTAGCATATGAAGTGCTTTGAAAGGCTGGTCATGGCTCACATTGTAACGGTTCTCTTGTGGTGAAGGAGAGACGGACCAAAATGCAGCGTGTAGATTTCGATCCATGTTTAATAAACAAACGTAAAACACGAATCAATTATAAACACTACAAAACAAAGAACGTAATGAACATAACGAAAACCGAAACAGCCTATACTTGTGTAACCTAACACAGAGACAGGAACAAGGACACTAAGGACAATCACCCACGAAACACTCAAAGAATATGGCTGCCTAAATATGGTTCCCAATCAGAGACAACGATAAACACCTGCCTCTGATTGAGAACCACTTCAGACAGCCATAGACTTAACTAGAACACCCCACTAAGCTACAATCCCAATACATACACACCACATACAAAAACCCATGCCACACCCTGGCCTGACCAAATAAATGAAGATAAACACAAAATACTTCGACCAGGGCGTGACAGAACCCCCCTAAGGTGTGGACTCCCGGACGCACCTCAAAACAATAGGGAGGGTCCGGGTGGGCGTCTGTCCATGGTGGCGGCTCCGGCGCGGGACGTGGACCCCACTCAATCAATGTCTTAGTCCCTCCTCCTCGCGTCCCTGGATAGTCCACCCTCGCCGCCGACCATGGCCTTGTAGTCCTCACCCAGAACCCCACTGGACTGGGGAGCAGATCGGGACTGAGGGGCAGCTCAGGACTGAGGGGCAGCTCGGGACTGAGGGGAAGCTCGGGACTGAGGGGAAGCTCGGGCAGGTTGATGGATATACCAGATCCTGGCTGGCTGGTGGTTTCGGCAGATCCTGGCTGACTGGCAGATCCTGGCTGACTGGCGGATCCTGGCTGACTGGTGGATCCTGGCTGACTGGCGGATCCTGGCCGACCCTGGCCGACTGGCGGATCCTGGCCGACTGGCAGTTCTGGCAGATCCCGGCTGACTGGCGGATCTGGAAGAGTCTGGTTGACTGGCGGATCTGGAAGAGTCTGGTTGACTGGCAGATCTGGAAGAGTCTGGAAGAGTCTGGCTGACTGGCAGATCTGGAAGAGTATGGCTGACTGGCGGATCCTGGCAGACTGACGGCTCTGGCTGCTCCACGCTGACTGGTGGCTCTGGCTGCTCCATATAGGCTGACAGCTCTGGCGGCTTCTTACAGACTGGCAGCTCTGGCGGCTCCGTGCAGACTGGCAGCTCCTTGCAGACTGGCAGCTCCATGCAGACTGGCAGCTCTGGCTGCTCCATGCAGACTGACAGCTCTGGCTGCTCCATATAGGCTGGCAGCTCTGGCTGCTCCATATAGGCTGGCAGCTTCATGCAGACTGACAGCTCTGGCTGCTCCATGCAGACTGGCATCTCTGGCTGCTTCATGCAGACTGACAGTCCTGGCTGCTTCATGCAGACTGACAGCTCTGGCTGCTCCATGCAGACTGGCAGTTCCGTGCAGACTGGCAGCTCCGTGCAGACTGGCAGCTCCGTGCAGACTGGCAGCTCCTTGCAGACTGGCAGCTCCTTGCAGACTGGCATCTCTGGCTGCTCCATGCAGACTGACAGCTCTGGCTGCTCCATATAGGCTGGCAGCTCTGGCTGCTCCATATAGGCTGGCAGCTCTGGCTGCTCCATGCAGGCTGACAGCTCTGGCTGCTTCATGCAGACTGACAGCTCTGGCTGCTCCATGCAGACTGACAGCTCTGGCTGCTCCATGCAGACTGACAGCTCTGGCTGCTTCATGCAGACTGACAGCTCTGGCTGCTCCATGCAGACTGACAGCTCTGGCTGCTCCATGCAGACTGACAGCTCTGGCTGCTCCATGCAGGCTGACAGCTCTGGCTGCTCCATGCAGGCTGGCAGCTCTGGCTGCGCTGAACAGGCAGGAGACTCCAGCAGCGCTGTAGAGGAGGAAGGCTCTGGCAGCGCTGAACAGGCGGGAGACTCCGGCAGCGCTGGAGAGGCGAGGCGCACTGTAGGCCTGATGCGTGGTGCTGGCACTGGTGGTACTGGACCGAGAACACGCACAGGAAGCCTGTTGCGGGGAGCTGCCACCGGAGGGCTGGTGCGTGAAGGTGGTACTGGATAGACCGGACCGTGCAGGCGCACTGGAGCTCTTGAGCACCGAGCCTGCCCAACCTTACCTGGCTCGATGCCCACTCTAGCCCGGCCGATACGAGGAGCTGGAATATACCGCACCGGGCTATGCACCGTGCGCACCACTGCATAACACGGTGCCTGCCCGGTCTCACTAGCCCCCCGGTAAGCACAGGGAGTTTGCGCAGGTCTCCTACCTGGCGTAGCCCTACTCCCTGTGAGCCCCCCCCAAGAAATTTTTGGGGCTGACTCTCGGGCTTCCGTCCGCGCCACCGTGCTTGCTTCGCCAACCTCATTCTCCTGTAACCTTCCGCGCACTGCTCCATCGAATCCCAGGCGGGCTCCGGCACTCTCCCTGGGTCAACCGCCCACCTGTCTATCTCCTCCCAAGAAGTATAGTCCATACTCTTGTAGTCCAAACCGTACTCCTCTTTGGGCTGCTCCTGTTGCCTCTTCTCCTGCTGCACCTTGGGGCGGCTACACTCCCCTGGTTTAGCCCAGGGTCCTCTCCCGTCGAGGATTTCCTCCCATGTCCAGAATTCCTTATTACGTATCTCCTGCTGCCGCTGTTGCTTCTCCTGCTGCTCCTGCCTGTTGACACGCTGCTTGGTCCTGTTGTGGTGGGTGATTCTGTAACGGTTCTCTTGTGGTGAAGGAGAGTCGGACCAAAATGCAGCATGTAGATTTCGATCCATGTTTAATAAACAAACTTAAAACATGAATCAATTATAAACACTACAAAACAAAGAACGTAACGAAAACCGAAACAGCCTATACTTGTGTAAACTAACACAGAGACAGGAACAAGGACACTAAGGACAATCACCCACAAAACACTCAAAGAATATGGCTGCCTAAATATGGTTCCCAATCAGAGACAACGATAAACACCTGCCTCTGATTGAGAACCACTTCAGACAGCCATAGACTTAACTAGAACACCCCACTAAGCTACAATCCCAATACATACACACCACATACAAAAACCCATGCCACACCCTGGCCTGACCAAATAAATGAAGATAAACACAAAATACTTCGACCAGGGCGTGACACACATCAACACCATCATCCCAGAAACCGTAGACCCACTCCAATTTTCATACCGCCCCAACAGATCCACAGATGATGCAGTCTCTATTAAACTCCACACTGCCCTTTCCCAACTGGGCAAAAGGAACACCTATGTGAGAATGCTATTCATTGACTACAGCTCAGCGTTCAACACCATAGTGCCCTCAAAGCTCACCAATAAGCTAAGGACCCTGGGACTAAACGCAACTGGATCCTGAACTTCCTGACGGGCCACACCCAGGTAGTAAGGGTAGGTAACAACACATCCGTCACACTGGTTCTCAACACAGGGATCCCTGTTCACTCATGACTGCACGGCCAGGCACGACTCCAACACCATCATTACATTTGCATATGACACAACAGTAGTAGGCCTGATCACCAACAACAACAAGACAGCCTATAGGGATGAGGTCAGAGACCTGGCCGTGTGGTGCCAGGACAACAACCTCTCCCTCAACGTGATCAAGACAAAGGAGATGATTGTGTACTACATGAAAAAGAGGACCGAGCACAACCCCATTCTCATCAACGGGGCTGCAGTGGAGCAGGTTGAGAGCTTCAAGTTCATTGGTGTCTACATCACCAACAAACTAACATGGTCCAAGCACACCATGACAATCATGAAGCAAACACGACAAAACCTATTCCCCCCCAGTAGACTGAAAAGATTTGGCATGGGTCCTCAGATCCTCAAAAGGATCTAAAGCTGCACCATCGAGAGCATCCTGACAGATTGCATCACTGCCTGGTATAGCAACTGTTCGGCCTCCGACCGCAAGGCACTACAGAGGGTAGTGCGAATGGCCCAGTACATCACTGGGGCCAAGCTTCCTGCCATCCAGGACCTCTATACTAGGCGGTGTCAGAGGAAGACCCTGAAAATTGTCAAGACTCCAGCCATCCTAGTCATAGACTGTTCTCTCTGCTACCACACGGCAAGCGGTACCGGAGTGCCAAGTCTAGGTCCAAGAGGCTTCTAAAACAGCTACTACCCCCAAGCCATGAGACTCCTGAACATCTAGTCAAATGGCTACCCAGTCTATTCACATTGCCCCCCCCCCCTCCCCTCTCCACACCACTGCCGCTCTGTTGTCATCTGTGCATAGTTACTTTAATTAACTAACCGGTGCCCCCGCACATTGACTCTGTACTGGCACCCCCTGTATATATTGTTATTTTTTACTGCTCCTCTTTAATTACTTGTTACTTTTATATCTATTCTTATCCATATTTTTTAAAACTGTGCTCTCATTTAGGGGCTCTTAAGTAAGCATTTCACTGTAAGGTCTACATCTGTTGTATTTGGCACATGTGACTAATGAAATTTGATTTAATTTGATTTTGATTTGATGTACTGCTAATGTACTCTATACTCATTGTTTGATGTGCAGGGAGGAGATATGAAAAAGTAGCCTCTGTTGACCCAACTCTCCATCCCAACTGTGATGGATGAAGCAAAAGCACTTTCCATACATACACAGTCCATGTATATGTATGACCAGATGTATGTCTCTGAGTATGACATACAGTGGGGCAAAAAAGTATTTAGTCAGCCACCAATTGTGCAAGTTCTCCCACTTAAAAAGATGAGAGAGGCCTGTAATTTTCATCATAGGTACACTTAAACTATGACAGAAAAAAAAAATCCAGAAAATAACATTGTAAGATTTTTAATGAATTTATTTGCAAATTATGGTGGAAAATAAGTATTTGGTCAATAACAAAAGTTTATCTCAATACTTTGTTATATACCCTTTGTTGGCAATGACAGAGGTCAAACATTTTCTGTAAGTCTTCACAAGGTTTTCACACACTGTTGCTGGAATTTTGGCCCATTCCTCCATGCGGATCTCCTCTAGAGCAGTGACGTTTTGGGGCTGTTGCTGGGCAACACAGACTTTCAACTCCCTCCAAAGATTTTCTATGGGGTTGAGATCTGGAGACTGGCTAGGCCACTCCAGGACCTTGAAATGCTTCTTACGAAGCCACTCCTTCATTGCCCGGGCGGTGTCTTTGGGATCATTGTCATGCTGAAAGACCCAGCCACGTTTCATCTTCAATGCCCTTGCTGATGGAAGGAGGTTTTCACTCAAAATCTCACGATACATGGCTCCACTCATTTTTTCCTTTACACGGATCAGTCATCCTGGTCCCTTTGCAGAAAAACAGCCCCAAAGCATGATGTTTCCACCCCTATGCTTCACAGTAGGTATGGTGTTCTTTGGATGCAACTCAGCATTCTTTGTCCTCCAAACACGACGAGTTGAGTTTTTACCAAAAAGTTATATTTTGGTTTCATCTGACCATATGACATTCTCCCAATCTTCTTCTGGATCATCCAAATGCTCTCTAGCAAACTTCAGATGGGCCTGGACATGTACTGGCTTAAGCAGGGGGACACTGGCACTGCAGGATTTGAGTCACTGGCGGCGTAGTGTGTTAGTGATGGTAGGCTTTGTTACTTTGGTCCCAGCTCTCTGCAGGTCATTCACTAGGTCCCCCCGTGTGGTTCTGGGATTTTTGCTCACTGTTCTTGTGATCATTTTGACCCCACGGGTGAGATCTTGCGTGGAGCCCCAGATCGAGGGAGATTATCAGTGGTCTTGTATGTCTTCCATTTCCTAATAATTGCTCCCACAGTTGATTTCTTCAAACCAAGCTGCTTACCTATTGCAGATTCAGTCTTCCCAGCCTGGTGCAGGTCTACAATTTTGTTTCTGGTGTCCTTTGACAGCTCTTTGGTCTTGGCCATAGTGGAGTTTGGAGTGTGACTGTTTGAGGTTGTGGACAGGTGTCTTTTATGCTGATAACAAGTTCAAACAGGTGCCATTAATACAGGTAGCAAGTGGAGGACAGAGGAGCCTCTTAAAGAAGAAGTTACAGGTCTGTGAGAGCCAGAAATTTTGCTTGTTTGTAGGTGACCAAATACTTATTTTCCAACATAATTTGCAAATAAATTCATTAAAAATCCTACAATGTGATTTTCTGGATTTTTTTTCTTATTTTGTCTGTCATAGTTGAAGTGTAACTATGATGAAAATTACAGGCCTCTCTCATCTTTTAAGTGGGAGAACTTACACAATTGGTGGCTGACTAAATACTTTTTTCCCCACTGTATGCCTTAATTTCCTCTACTATACAACAATGGAGCAGAGAACATAATGATTTGAAGGCTTCCAGTCCTCTGTTCCAAAGGTTCTGGTCTGATATATGGAAAAGGATTATCAAAGAGGGATTCCTCTGACTCCTGTACAGAGAGCCAAGAGCATGAATCAGAGTTACGAGAAAGAGATCTGAACTCTGCTGCGCTTAACGGAACAAGTGACAATTACTGAACCATAAAACCACATTTCAGACATTAATGTGTTGCTCTAATGTTCTGCTCGAGTGATCACAGACTTGGCCCCAGAAAAAAAGCTGGTCTTTCGGGGTTTTCTCTCCCAACCAGATGTTTTAAACCCCTCTGCATCTTGGAAGAGGCCAGTTCATTTTGATAGTGGGAATACAAAGAATTTGCTTCACTATTAGTCCCTTGGTTGCTGATCCTAATCAGAAGTCCCTTCCTACTGTCTTTCCCTAAAGGGTTTTATCTAGAAGAGGTCAATATTTTGAGGCAAAATTCACAATCAGTGAACTGCAATTCATGTGAAATTGATGGGTTCCTTCAACAAATGTTCAGTTACTTTTTAGGACGTTCTTTTCCATGAAACATTGTTTTTTTTATTTAAAGGACTACGCAATCATGTTTGGCCAACAAAAACATTTTCCAAAATCTATTTTAATTTCCATCAGAATAGAAAGCTCTCATACCTACACTAATGTCAGAGGATCTCTCTACCCCAAAAGCAGGAGATAATGTATACTAATGTATACTACTACTATCACCTGATAAATTTAACAAAGTAAAGAAGCGATGAACGACAATTTACTGAGGTGGATGCTATTTCTCTGTCAGGTTTGTTTAGACACGAGACTATCCTATCCAAACAAATGTGCTCTCTTGAGACAAGAAAACTCCTCAGTGTGTTTTTCTCTAAACAGAATGTAGTGTTTTCAGCATAAGTCACAGGACCAGCTTGTGGCCAACATAAACACTTCTTCCTGAGCCAAACTGAGAGAGAGAGAGAGAGAGAGAGAGAGAGAGAGAGAGAGAGAGAGAGAGAGAGAGAGAGAGAGAGAGATGCAGCTAGGTCATGACTGCGACATTAGATCCCCTTCACCTTCCCTCCGCTTGGTGCCTGGCTGGGTGTTTTGGGGGAAAAGTTGAAGACAAGGCCTTGCATCCTTGTGCCATGTCCCATCCCAGGGAGTGGACAGCCTGTTCCCATTTAATGGTGAGTTACCTTGCCAGTGAGCTTGCTGTCCTGAACTCCAGGCAAACGTGTTGATTTTGCGTGCCTTTCAGACTGAATGGGTGTCTTGGCTCAAGCAGAGGAAAAGAGGTTGGAGGCACGGCACAAAAAATATTTGTTTTGTGTGTCCAATTAGACAACACACCAGAGATGTCAAGTACACCTTCAGTTGGGGAAGATGCTGAGGAGAATAAAACTAGACATCCTGAGAGAGAGAAACACATACAGGCTCAGGCTGACAGTGTGGAGGTTTAGCGTGTGACAAAGAGCAGGCCTTCTCTTCTGGGACTGTCTGGAGGCGGACCGCATCAAAGAGACAAACAGATCCTGAAGGTTTCATCTTCACACTCTCTCTGTTTAGAAGCCTTGTCGGACAGCCCACTCACATAATCATGTCTGTTGAATGCTCTCACTGGGCCTCTGGAGACACCACTGCCAAACCCTGGCTGGCTCACGGCTGAACTTCTTCACGCCATCGCTACGCTGTAGGTCTCTGTCAACAAATTATTGAGATAAGTGTGGCAAGGCAAGGGGGACTGGTAGAGATTTTGAGTAGCAGATTTTCTACGTCTAAGATGAGGTTTCAACCACATCTCTGCAAATTGCTATTACAGAGTATTTCATTGGACATATTTTCCAGAGACAGCATGTTTGATGCTTGTTGCTGATATGTGACAATATCTCAACCTATCCAAGCTGTACCAATGAACCATACATAATATCATGCTAAGTGAACGTTGGCTAAGATTTATTGAAAATAATTTCACAATATTTATTCTATTATCATTAAATGCTTAGGTTTCATTAGCCGATATGAGCAACGGGGAAATTCTTTTGGACTCTCTCCCAAAATGTCGCCAAGAGAAGGACTGGAAATTCCTCATGCTTTTCCACAGCCTTCTAATCGCTTAATTAAAACCAACTCTCGGGACATCCTTCACATCTGCACACACACATGGTGAATAAATGACTTTTTCTCTTGAAAAATTGTGGTATTGGCACAAGGGTGTGTACTGGTGCAAGTTTAAATCTTACGCTGACATGATATATTGAACAAAAATATAAATGCAACATGTAAAGTGTTGGTCGCATGTTTCATGAGAATTCATTTTCCATTCGCACAAAAAGCGTATTTTTTACATCCTTGTTAGTGATCATTTCTCCTTTGCCAAGATAATCAATCCGCTTGAAGGTTGTGGCATATCAAGAAGTTGATTAAACAGCATGATAATTACACAGGAGCACCTTGTGCTGGGGACAATAAAAGGACACTCTAAAATGTGCAGTTTTGTCACACAACAGAATGCCACAGATATCTCAAGTCTTGAGGGAGCGTGCAATTGGCATGTTGACTGCAGGAATGTCCACCAGAGCTGTTGCCAGATAATTGAATGTTAATTTCTCTACCATAAGAAGCCTCCAACGTCGTTTTAGAGAATTTGTATGTATTCTGATTGGCTGGTCTCACCTATGGCTGCGCCCCTGCCCAGTCATGTGAAATCTGTAGATCAGGGTCTAATTTATTAGGGTCCCAAGTAGGGTCTAATTTATTAGGGTCCCAAGTAGGGTCTAATTTATTAGGGTCCCAAGTAGGGTCTAATTTATTAGGGTCCCAAGTAGGGTCTAATTTATTTATTTCAGTTGATTTCCTTATATGAACTATAACTCAGTAAAATCTTTGAAATTGTTGCATGTTGTGTTTATATTTTTGTTCGGTATACAAGGGAGGCAACATCAATCATACTAAGTCTACTTATAGAAGCATATGTTCACTCCACACTTTTGACCCTATTCATGCCATATTGTGGATGGTGTCCTCGGCATTTGTTTTGATTATTTTTTATAAAAACCTGATGAACAGACACAACAGACATAACATGACCTTGACCTGGCCCCTTATATACCTGTGTAACACTCTTCAGGTAAAAATGTTTATGTTGGTGTCTGATTTGCTCATCCAAGAGAATTCAATTCATCATGCCTCCTCCGACATGCATCCATGTTCCTTGATTCAGCAGGAGTGCTGTGTGAAGGCTGTCTGGCATTTGGAACAGTCTGATATTCATAGTGGGGAAAAGGATGAAAGAGCAGAGGTACTGACAGGAATACAGGGATATTTGTCCATTATACATAAATAATTCACGAGCTGAGAGCTGTGAGAATAGTAAGAAAGCACAGACATGAAGGGAGAGCTAACATCAGTCCAGAACTTCATTCCATGTCAGATTCCTATCCTAGTGCTGACATGCATTGTTCAGTAGACTCAGCACGGGAGAGACTGTGTTCCCAGACACTTTGACCTCAAGAACATTGTGTCCTTGTTACTTTATGAAGTACCATATTGAGGAAGCCCACTGAGCCGTTCCTTGGATGATTATCATTTTTAAGGTATGTTGTACATTCATAAGAGAAAACCTCAACTACAGAAGAGAGAGGAATATAGAGAGTTATAGAACAGCCTGGATTTGGTTCTGTTGTCTCTTGTTTAAGTGACAGGTGTAATTATAAAGTATAGCTCAACATTAGTTGAGAATAATTCATTCCAAACTATGTCTCTTTGTAGATCACACATTTGACATCTTGTGAAATTCATCACTATACATTTTTTTCTCTATTGATGTGGAACCAGTGTTGTTAGTGTTTCTTTGTACCGTATGCCAGCCTCTCTCTGGTCATGGTACTCAACAATAGGTCCAGTTGGGAACCCAAGCAGTGCCCCAGGGGTCCTAAGATCTGTGATGTCCGGTCAAAGACACATGCGTTTCCTGTTTTTCTCTCACTCCTCTTGGTTGTTTTAAATTACCATGGAAAATCTTTGCTCTTCGGATTAGAAACAAATGTCTTTGTGAGGCTGAGGATCAAGGTAAGGAGGTCCCAAGGCCCAAAGCGTGTCCTGAAACTGATTCATTTATTGAAACATTTGGATTATCAGTATAGACATATAATCCCCTTGAACCTTGGTTGAACTGTTGCGTGCGAGAAAATGGGACCATGGCTGGAATTGTTAATACAAAACACAAAACAACTTGTTGAATAGCTAGATAAATTGTGTTTAATAATTTTGTATTATTACAATGTCTTAACTTCCATTTTTAAGCAAAATATCTAGTCTCTGGCTAAAGCCAGTCAGAGGAAAATAGTTAAGTTTAGAACTGTTTGGCCAGAGGTTAATTGAAGCAGTACTCTTTCTTCATCTACTGTCATTATTAGTAATTCCAATAATATTATAAGAAAGATTACACAAAACTAGGTAAGTCATCATATAAAAAGGGATCGAGTAAACACCTGTATACTAGTCTGAGATTTGGATTAAGATAACTCAGAAACATTTCATTGATGTAGATGTTCACGAAATCAATCCAAGTATTTTTTTAAACAACTCAATATCGATATAAAAACACTTGATAAAGTATTCCCTAAAGAAGAGGTCTATCTGTCAGCTATCTCAGAGGATCTTCAGTCATAGCAGAGAGAGCTGAAAATACACCTGCAGCCAAGTCATGAAACTAATAAATCACTGTGGATTAAAACGTGTCTGGTATCAAATGTCTGATGGCTTGCGTGTGAGAGAAGACACCAGAGACCAGCTTATCCCATGACATCCATCATACAACCCCAGATCCAGCTGAGACCCAGCAAATCATTTTTGTCTTCTCTAGTGGACATCAGTTCTTGGTCCGTATCTCGGAGGCCATACAAGCCACTGTATTAAATCCTGTTGTCCCTTTGAGAGGACTCTGGAAATCTGGGCTTTTCAATTATATCACATATGTGGGGGTGTGACCTTGACAACTGTATCTTGATGGTTCTTTAAAAAATGGCTGCAGTCAAAATTTTCAAATTTTATGGACATTTTAAAAGAAGAGTGTTTGACACTCAAACTGTTTCTAGTAAGTGAATATCTCAGGAATAGTTCAATGAGTGGTCAGGACTCTGTTATATTTTTGTCACATTAAATAAGAGCTAAATAAGAGCTTATCAAGAAATGTTCTCTGTAGTGGACACCTGGATGCTACAACTATGTATTTCACCTACTATAGCCATTGACTGTAATGTAGATTTTTTTATATTTACATTCTAATGACCACTACAGAAGACAATTTTGCATTTACAATAAAAGATAAATAACAAGATAAATAACAATAAAAGTTTTGTTTTTACTTTCTTGGTAAATGTTTTTTTTCCCCACCCCAAACACTTGTGTTATGTAATTTTTTTCAAATTAAACATTTTAAAAACTCACATTTTTAGTGGGGGACCTTTTTCCTGTGATTGTCTCCACCCCTCCAGGTGTCACTTATTTTCCCCAGTGTATTTATCCCTGTGTTTCCTGTCTCTCTGTGCCAGTTCATCTTGTATGTTTAGTCAAGTCAACCAGCGTGTTTTTCCCATACTACTTTAGCTTTTTCTAGTCCTCCTGCTTTTGACCCTTGCCTGTTTCTGGACTCTGTACCCGCCTGCCTGACCTTTCTGCCTGCCTTGACCACGAGCCTGTCTGCCACTCTGTACCTCCTGGACTCTGATCTGCTTTTGACCTTTAACCTGTCCATGACCATTCTCTTGCCTACCCCTTTAGATTATTAAACATTGTAAGACTCCAACCATCTGCCTCCTGTGTCTGCATTTGGGTCTCACCTTGTGTCTTGATACTCAGGAGGATATAATAACTACATAGTAAGATCTATTTTATCTAAACTCAGCAAAAAAGAAACGTCCCTTTTTCAGGACCCTGTCTTTCAAAGATAATTCGTAAAAATCCAAATAACTTCACAGATCTTCAGTGTAAAGGGTTTAAACACTGTTTCCCATGCTTGTTCAATGAACCATAAACAAATGAATGCACCTGTAGAATGGATGTTAAGACACTAACAGCTTACAGGCGGTAGGCAATTAAGGTCACAGTTATGAAAACTTAGGAAACTGGAGAGGCCTTTCTACTGACTCTGAAAAACATCAAAAGATAGATGCCCAGGGTCCCTCCCTGCTCATCTGCGTGAACGTGCCTTGGGCGGCATGAGGACTGCAGATGTGGCCAGGGCAATAAATTGCAATGTCCGTACTGTGAGACACCTAAGACAGCGCTACAAGGAGACAGGATGGACAGCTGATCATCCTCGCAGTGGCAAATCAAGTGTAACAACACCTGCACAGGATCGGTACATCCGAATATCACACCTGCGGGAAAGATACAGGATGGCAACAACAACTGCCCGAGTTACACCAGGAACGCACAATCCCTTCATCAGCGCTCAGACTGTCCGCAATAGGCTGAGAGAGGCTGGACTGAGGGCTTGTAGGCCTGTTGTAAGGCAGGTCCTCACCAGACATCACTGGCAACAACGTCGCCTATGGGCACAAACCCACTGTCGCTGGACCAGACAGGACTGGCAAAAAGTGCTTTTCTCTGACGAGTCGCAGTTTTCTCTCACCCGGGGTGATGGTCGGATTCGTGTTTATCATCGAAGGAATGAGCGTTACACCGAGGCCTGTACTCTGGAGTGGAATCAATTTGGAGGTGGAGGGTCCATCATGGTCTGGGGCAGTATGTCACAGCATCATCAGACTGAGCTTGTTGTCATTGCAGGCAATCTCAATGCTGTGCGTTACAGGGACATCCTCCTCCCTCATGTGGTACCCTTCCTTCAGGCTGATCCTGACATGACCCTCCAGCATGACAATGCCACCAGCCATACTGCTCATTCTGTGCGTGATTTCCTGCAAGACAGGAATGTCAGTGTTCTGCCTTGGCCAGCGAAGAGCCCGGAGCACATCTGGGACCTGTTGGACCAGAGGGTGAGGGCTAGGGCCATTCCCCCCAGAAATATCCAGGAACTTGCAGGTGCCTTGGTGGAAGAGTGGGGTAACATCTCAAAGCAAGTACTGGCAAATCTGGTGCAGTCCATATGGAGGAGATGCACTGCAGTACTTCACGCAGCTGGTGGCCACACCAGATACTGACTATTACTTTAGATTTTGAACCCCCCTTTGTACAGGGTCACATTATTCCATTTATGTTAGTCACATGTCTGTGGAACTTGTTCAGTTTATGTCTGAGTTGTTGAATCTTATGTTCATACGAATATTTACACTTTAAGTTTGCTGAAAATTAACACAGTTGACAGTGAGAGGACGTTTATTTTTTTCTGAGTTTACATGGTTAGCTTAAAGTGGGAATTACAGGCCATATTTAATGAATTGTGTACATTTATGTGTCTACTATCTCTGACATGTGCAAACAGATAGCGACCTCAGACAATCTGCTGTGCATTCAGTTCACTGATGGGGTGTGCTATTTTAACAAGGGACAAAGTAGAGTCAGAAGCAGACCTTGTGTAGGTATCAGGTAGCAGTCGCGTGCCATGGCACAGGCTAGGCCTTTATAATTTCTGCTTCAAATGTACCTAGCAGATTGTCTTTTCTTTTGTTCTGCCTTTCAAATAATTCACATCTCTTATCGGAGTTTGAGATGGTATCAGTTTTCTGCAGTTCCTCCATTCACAGCAAACAGGCTGAAACATCTCAGATGTCCTCAAACATAATAGGGCTATATTTACATGGCTTGATTCTGGCATTGCTTTGTTCTGTCCAGTCAATGGGAAAGTACACACGAGGACAACCCCGCTGGCACATAACGTTCTGAGAACCATTTCTTAGAGCTTGGTGAGAGTGTGGTTGTCCTATAATTATTTTCCATACAACCTTGCCAGAACTTTCGGGTAATGGCAAAGGATAGTTGCTTAGCTTAGGAACAATCTCAGCACATTTAAGGAACTTGACAAAAAAAATGTTATTTTCTTGGTTTTTCATTACTTTAACAGAACATTTCCAGAAATGTCAAACATTTTATTTCAATTTTGGTAATGTTCCAGGAATGTTCTCTAACTGGTTTTCCATTGGGATTGTTCTCAAATAGTTTCATAGAATGTAAAGAAACAACATTCTTCTGTGGGAATTTCAATTCTTAATAATGTTTCCTACAGGTTTCCTCATGGTTCTATTTAAAGTCATGTTCTCAAACTGTTCCGAGAATGTTAAGAAAACCTTCCATAAAAACTACAAGAAAACTTTAGTAACATTCAGAGAACGTTCTAAGAATGTTATTTAAAAACATATACATCCCATTCTCAGCATCAACAAAACTCTCTCTTTCCTCTAACTTGTTAAATCAAATAAAAATATTGAATCAAATCAAATTAAATTGGTCACATACACATATTTAGCAGATGTTATTGCGGGTGTAGCGAAATGCAATTGGCCACTAATTGGCCACACCTGATCTTAAGGAGTGCTTGTTTCATTTGAAATGGGGTCTGTTTAAATAGACAAAAATGAACAGCTTTTTATGCATAAAACAACATGACATGCTAGCTCCATGCTAGTGGCCCAGAGGACTAAGTCCATGGATAGAAAACTGAAGATTATAGGTTTGAATTTCACCAATGCTGTCTCACAATAAAAAATACATGTGTTTGAATGATTAATGTATAAGTAAATGAATTTCTGTATGTCCTATCTGTGCTTGGAATTCAAAAAAGTTCATCCAAAATAAGCTAGCGGTGTTATTTAAAAAAAAAACTCCAAATAACCTATCATTTCCTTTCTTAAGAGCGTTAATAAAACCTCTCAGGAAAACTTTAAATGTTAAAATGTTACATTTAGCAGACGCACTTATCCAAAGCGACTTACAGTAGTGAGAGCATACATTTTCAAGGAGCCAGAGTAAAACATTCTCAGAACCTCCCTGCAACCTAAAGAAACGTTCCCAGAACAGACAAAATTGTAACTTCTGGTCTCAGAACATTTAAAAAAACATTCCGATTTACAGGTCAGGGAACTTATGGCTTCATTTCCACAATCAATGTGAATCCAAAAATATACGTTCCTACAACTTCCAAGGAACCAAATGTGCTAGCTGGGAATGCTGCCTTCTGAGGCAACACAGAATGCATTTGTAATTTTCTGGGAGACGCTCGAAGGAACATATGCAGGAATTAGTCTGATCACATGGGCTTCTCACACATCTGGCATGATTAATAATTCATTTAGTTGTTTATGTAGTATCATGCATACAAAAAAAATCTTTAGAATGTGCCAATTCACAAATTACATCCTGTAATATATTTCTGTATATTTCAACATTTACAAAATGTTACAAAAATGCTGAATTTTTGATAAATACAATAGAAGACAGATTTATGAGTAAGGTGTGGCGTCAAATATAGAGTAATCTGTCTGACAGATATAGTGACTTCATGTAGTCTATGGATATCAGTCAGATTGATTGATCAGGTTGGTACTGCATCTCCAACAATTCAAAGCAAGGCTCCTGACCTTAGTCACCATTGGTTTGTGCGGGTGGCTGGATAGCCCTATTGTTTACCCATCCTGGATATGAAACGTATCCAGGAATGAATCTAAAATAAATCTGGTCACATGGGCTTTTTAAGCATTTGACAGGTTGAAGGATTCATTGTGTTGTTTATGTATCATGTATACAAATGTTTTCTCTAGTATGTGTCAACTGACAAATTACATCCTGTAATATATTTATTAATATGTCAACATTTACAAATTGTTAGATAATTTCCTTGTTTACAAAAATGCAGAAATGTTCATAAATACATATGGAGTATAGCAACACCGTAACATTGAATTGCACCCCCCCCCCAATCAGATTGGTTGATTGGTCAGGTTGGTACTGCATCTCCCACAGTACAAAAGAAGGCCCCTGACCTTAGTGTCATCATCTGTTTGCGCGGGTGACTGAGTCCTGTTGTTTACCCATCCTGTCTCCACAGAACGTAGAACAATATTCCTGGTTGTTGTTACACCACCTCGCTGTTTTGGCTGCCTCTTTGTTTGGTTCAACCCATTCTATTCATTGCAGGGTTAGTGACCCTTTTATTTTCCTCTAAAACATCTCCAGTCCACATCCCATGGGTTCCATCTGTCAGAGTTTCACACTACATCTGGTGGGAAACACATCCCTCAACACAGAAATTTGAAAGGAAAGTTGACACAAGTGTCACCAAAGAATGGGAGCCTGAAGTAACAAAGCAATATTTAATGTAAACAAAAACCAAGTATGTATAAAAATGCTTTCAATCCTTACTAAATGTTTAGTTTTTCATGACTAAATTTATCTTGACAAAATAATAACTCTATTAAGATGTTGTTATTATAAACACGGAAAACCATATGCCAACAAACCATCTAAGAGACTGGGAGGGAAACCAGAGGGTTGAGATTTAAGTTCTTGTTCACACACCACAAAACATGGCCAATAGTAACCAACCATGGACAGTAGCTACACGTTTGTTATGTCCACCTCTCTCAGCACCACTTTCCACCTCTCTCCACAGTAACCCCAGCAGTTGATATCAAATCAAATCAAACTTGATATCTCACATTTGCCAAATACAAGAAGTGTAGACTTGTTGTTATACAGAAAGTGGTGCTGAAACATTTGTGTAGATAACAAATGTTTACTTACAAGCCCTTAACCAACAGTGCAGTTCAAGAAGAGTTAAGAAAATATTTACCAAGTAAACTAAAGTTTTAAAAAATCATAAAAAGTAACACAATAACATAACAATAACGAGGCTATGTACAGGGGGTACCGGTACCGAGTCAGTGTGCGGGGGTACAGGTTAGTTGAAGTAATTTGTACATGTAGGTAGGGGTAAAGTAACTATGCATAGACAATAAACAGTGAGTAGCAGCAGTGTACAATTTGCAAAACACATGGGGGGTCAATGTAATAGTCCGGCTGCCATTTGATTAATTGTTCAGCAGTCTTATGGCTTTGGGGTAGCAGCTGTTAAGGAGCCTTTTGGTCCTAGACTTGGCGCTACGGTACCGCTTGCAGTGCAGTAGCAGAGAAAACAGTCTTTGACTTGGGTGACTGGAGTCTCTGACAATTTTATGGGCTTTCCTCTGACACCGCCTATTATATAGGTCCTAGATGGCAGGAAGCTTGGCCCCAGTGATGTACTGAGCCGTATGCACTACCCTTTGTAACGCCTTACGGTCAGATGCCGAGAGGTAGCCACACCAGGCGGTGATGCAACCGGTCAGGATGCTCTTGATGGTGTAGCTGTAGAACTTAAGGACCCATGGGGACCCATGCCAAATCTTCTCAGTCTCCTGAGGGGAAAAGGTTTGGTTGTGCCCCCTTCACGACTGTCTTGGTGTGTTTGGACCATGATAATTTGTTGGGGATGTGGACACCAAGGAACTTGAAACTCCGACCCGCTCTACTACAGCCCCATTGATGTTAATGGGGCCCTGTTCAGCCCTCCTTTTCCTGTAGTCCATGACCAGATCCTTTGACTTGCACACATTAAAGGAGAGGTTGTTGTCCTGGCACTACACTGCAAGTTCTCTGACTTCTTCCCTATACGCTGTCTCATCGTTGTCGGTGATCAGGCCTACCACTGTTATGTCGTCAGCAAACTTAATGATGGTGTTGGAGTCGTGTTTGGCCACGCAGTCGTGGGTGAACAGGGAGTACAGGATGGGACTAAGTACACACCCCTGAGGGGCCCCAGTGTTGAGGATCAGCGTGGCAGATGTGTTGTTGCCTACTCTTACCACCTGGGGACGGTCCATCAGGAAGTCCAGGATCCAGTTGCAGAGGGAGGTGTTTAGTCCCAGGGTCCTTAGCTTATTGATGAACTTCATGGACACTATGGTGTTGAACGCTGAGCTGTAGTCAATGGGCATCATTCTCACATAGGTGTTCCTTTTGTCCAGGTGTGAAAGGGCAGTGTGGAGTGCGATTTTGATTGCGTCATCTGTGGATCTGTTGGGGTGGTATGCGAATTGGAATGGGTCTAGTGTATCCGGGAGGATGCCGTTGATGTGAGCCATGACCAGCCTTTCAAAGCACTTCATGGCTACTGACGTGAGTGCTACGTTGCGGGAATCATTTAGGCAGGTTACCTTCGCTTCCTTGGGCACAGGGACTATGAGGGTCTGTTTGAAACATGTAGGTATTATAGACTCAGTCAGGGAGAGGTTGAAAATGTCAGTGAAGACACTTGCCAGTTGGTCCGCGCATACTTTGAGTACACGTCCTGGCAATCCATCTGGCCCCGCGGCTTTGTGAATGTTGACCTGTTTAAAGGTCTTGCTCACATCGGCTACCGAGAGCATTATCACACAGTCATCCAGAACAGCTGGTGCTCTCCTGTATGCTTCAGTGTTGCTTGCCTCGAAGCGAGCATAAAAGGCATTTAGCTCATCTGGTAGGCTCGCGTCACTGGTTAGCTCGCGTCTGGGTTTCCCTTTGTAGTCCGTAATAGTTTTTAAGCCCTGCCACATCTGACGAGTGTCAGAGCCGGTGTAGTAGGATTCAATCTTAATCCTGTATTGACGCTTTGCTTGTTTGATGGTTCGTCTGAGGGCATAGCAGGATCGCCACCGGAACACTGCTCCCCGCTATCAGCTCGGGCAGAGGGTATGGCTTTCCACTCGGGACCTGGCCCTCCGGGTGGTGTCCTGTAAACTTTCCTCCCATTTTATCGGTTCTTTACGCATCTCTAAAATCCTTACCCTCTCTGCTGTTCGTCTTCTGTTGCCCCGCACCCTCCGTATACATCCCAATTTTCATGTGTCTAGGATTAAACCTCTGTCTCACAGCCCTTTGTCTCCGGTTTCCTGTTTGTCTGTTGCCAGTTCGTCTTGTCCCGTCAAGTCTTACCAGCGTGTTCCTGTGTTTCCTGTGCTCTAGTTTTTGTTTTTCCTAGACTTCCCAGTTCTGACCTTTCTACCTGTCCTGACCCTGATCCTGCCTGACCTTTTGCCTGCCCCTTGTACTATAATAAACTATGAGACTTGTACTATCCGCCTCCTGTGTCTGCATTTGGGTCTTAGCCTGAGCCATGCTGGTTTTTGGTTTCTTACTTTCAACGTGTCCAATTAAGATGGATTTGCAGTCAAAGCAAATATCAGTGCTTACAACAATTGTACAGCCATTCTATTGTAACTCATTTACTCACCTCATTGATTAGCTAGCTATATTAGCTCATTGACTTGAAGACATTGGGTCACAATGTAGGTTAATAGGAATTGATCTAGGAAGTGGCGCCCTGGGTTTCAGGAAGCAAGAATTAGTTCACTAATGTTTTGTTGTCTTTAAATAGTTAATTCCACATCATTTCCCCTGATTGATTATGACAGTTGGGCAGAATCTCAGCATAATAAATTGGGGTAGTCAAGCCTGATAAATGTGTCACAAATCATACATAACATTTTATTTCTTGACCTATCGTATACATTTTTCTTCTGTATTGGATGTTCTTTCTGTTCTCAGGACAGAATACTTGTTGATCTTGTATTGTAAAAGCAACTTCTTGATATTCAACATAGAGAGCCTCTCCAGGATGACTATGGAGTACAGAACCTGTCTTCTAGCTCCTCCTGCTGGCCCAATACATGTTAGTAAAGTGTTATCCAACATTCATTCCCTTTAAAGCATTTCTGTAGGACAGACATTAAATTAACATGATCAAGCATTTAAGAAGACTCAATTCAAAAGTGGCTGAGTTTGAAATCACATTTAATGTTTGTTCAGGAGCTGATTCACATGAACCTCAACCCTTTGTGTACAGTACAATTCTTTAATATTTGTATTATCATCATCAGATCATGGTCTTAGCTCTCCACAGGCACTCACACACTCATTCACACACACACCAACCCTCTGCAGCCAGTCATACCAGCTGAGGGGTACACACAGGCAATCTTAAAGGGGACTTAGTTGTAACACCAGCGGAAACTCATCTTACACGGTAACACAGTCACAAACCTGCCAGAGGCTAACCCTATCACGATGTGAACACACACTGGTGGAGAAAAATCTGAACGTGCAAAAGTGGTCCCCTTTAAAGACTGAAGTATTTAGAGTCCTCTGATCTTAGGACACAACAATCACTCATTTTCTCCTGTCTTCAGTCACTCCCCATCCCATTCTCATGAGCACCAATGTTCAGCTTGGAGAAACTAGCTAACAAAGAAAATAAAATATACTCATCAAGGTTTCACCTCCTGGACTGCAAATACACAAATGCACAGAGCAATAAAAAGACATGTCATAGAAGGTTGAAACTAAATCACGATAAAAGGAATCAAGATCCATTTGTTTTGTAACTAGCTGTTAATAGAACTGTTAATAGCTCTAATAGCATCAACAGCTTCATAAGTACATGTAGTTATATATACGTATCTATATTCCATTAAAGGTATGGGGGATTGTTAGGGTCAAACAGTCATGTTTTCGACATAGTTTAATGCTGGAACAAACTTGAAAAGTTCATTTCCGTATGGACTCTTCAGTTATTGCGTCACTTTGCAGGCGATATAAACACTTACCTGAAGCAATGTGAAGACACGCTGGAGTGACAGCGTTGCCCCAGTTTAGAAGCTGTTCCACCAGAGGCCATACGTAATGCGTCTGGATTTAAGGGCACCAATACTTCACAGAGCTCTGACAGATAGCAACCTCTGTGGGCGTCCGTGTACTGGGTGCAATAATGCAGTAGTGTAACAGTTCCATGAAGCCAAGGCCGCTTATGTATGTCACTGCAACAGTCAGTCAACTCTGTGGTTCACATACTGGGAGTCACTGGATCCAGATGTACACCGATACATGTCCCTCGTCCAAACAGGAGCCTTGGTTGCTCCGTAGCTGTGCAGAGCTCCTCCCTATGAACAGGTCCCATGTAAACAGCTTACAGAGGCGAGACCAGGGAGTAAACACACTCTTTGGCACATCCTTAGGAGAATGGCAGATGCAGTCCTGATCAGACTAAAAAATAGACCAGATCCCATGATTAGCTAGATTTTAGCTACGGAGAGGTCCTGTGTGTTAGCTACTGTTGACCTCTGTCTAGCATTTAAGTCATAGAAAGACATACACATGCACCTCTTGTGCAAAAAAAACACACACACAAACTAACAAACACACATAGCTTATGCACTTAGATAAAAGTGTCACTGGCCTAATTTCAAACATTCCAATGTTCTAATTGAGCCTAAAAACAACCTAGTTCACCACATTCAAATGTGTAATAAATAACAACCAAGGTTTTGGGTTTCATTGACAAGGCAAGAAAGAAATGGCAACATTTGTATGTGTGTCCGCATTGAAACTTGAAATAGTGACCGTCAATACTTCTATGGACCCTTTCATCTAAAGTTTCATCAAGAGCTTAAATGCCGTTAGCTAAACAGTGTTGGGGACATCAAACTATGGAATAACAAAATGACCAGTCTAATTTAAAATGACACAGTCATCTCAAATAATAAGTGCATTAAAAGGGATAGTTCACCCAAATGACACATTGGTTTCCTTACCCTGTAAACAGTCTATAGATAAGGTATGACAGCAATCCATGCTTTGGTTTAGTTTCCCTGGCACTGTTTTCAAATGATAATGTTTTAGCATTTGTGGCACAAATCCCATGGGACTGATATCAGCAATCATCTATAAGTGACTTTGTTGTGCTTTACAATCAATTGTAGACACTTTCGAATGATTTGGGCACGATGTTTGAAAAATGCTAATATCTTATACCCATGACTTAAATGGGATTTGTGCCACAACATTTGGAAACGGTGCCAATGAATCTAAACCACCGCATGGATTGCTGTGATACCTTGTCCATAGACTGCTTGCAGGGTAAGGAAACCAATATGTAATTTGGGTGAACTATCCCTTTAACTACATTCAGAAAACATTAAGAGTTACTGTGTGACTGCACCAGTCAGCCTAACTCTAAGGTGAATGGGACGTCCCTTCAAGGTGCTGCATCCTCTACAGGGTCCTTCCTTTTCTCTCAAAGGGGCCTTTTCCTCATCATCACTGCCCTAATCAATGGGGCACTTATGTAAGTGCTCTGTGTCATTGTCTACGTTAAAATTGCCTTATCAAAAGAATGTGTAAATGGGCTTTTTAAGTCTGTACCATAGACTAAGCATGAATACAAAAACATTATTTAAACTCCTTTTAAAATGTTGTTGAGGTGAGTAAAGCAGGAGCCATGAGTGTGCTCCTCTTAATTAAGTGCTTCAAATATAAATGGGCGGAGCCTCTCAGGTCTTTATAAAGCACTGTTTAGAGCAAGGAGATAAGTCAAAGT
Source organism: Oncorhynchus tshawytscha (assembly GCF_018296145.1). Taxonomy (NCBI): domain Eukaryota; kingdom Metazoa; phylum Chordata; class Actinopteri; order Salmoniformes; family Salmonidae; genus Oncorhynchus; species Oncorhynchus tshawytscha. The sequence continues at coordinate 80,502,788 of NC_056437.1, forward strand.
TCAATATGGTTTAAGTTAACCTCTCGGTTAACCACTGAGCGGCAGGAAGTGTAACTGTCCACGTTACAAACTGAACATTCAGCTCAAACAAAGAAGAAACAGCAGACCCCGAAGCCCTAGACAGTTGCAATCACCCACTCTGGTCAGGAGAGCTTGGGTTCCCATGGCAATGGGGCTTTGTAACCATCTGCAGAGCTTACTAGGAGAGGCTGGGGGTTGAGAGAGCTCATTGGTGGAAAGCTTCTCTTCAAAACACTTCAACAACAGGTCCCCAGTGTTGAGGCCGAAGGAACAAGTGGATGGAAAAAAGGCATGGCAAAGACGTGGCAGAACAAGATGGTTAGAAGAATGTGTGGATTGTTATGGACCTGGGGGTTACAAGGACAGGGTGGGGATCAGGATCGGGGTGAGGGTGGACTCTGCTGAGGCTGTTGCCATTGGAGTGGCAGTGACAATTGGAGCAGACTCAGCCATTGGTGGAGGAGAGGGGCTGCAAGGAGGGGGAACAGTAGGAGCTGTGGTGTGGGTGTGGATGGAGGGTAGGGTTGAGGTGGGAGCAGGAGTTGTGGTGAAGCTGGAGGTAGTGGCTGGGACTGAGGTTGAGGTTGGGGTTGGGTTGTGGTCTTGGACTGGGGGGTCCGTGGCAGAGGGAGCAGGCTTGTTGTAGTTGAGGTTGAGAATGTGCTGCTGTAGGTGGCGGATCCAGTCCTCCTGCACAGAGAGAGGACCCTGGAACTCCACCTCACAGAACCTGGCAGAGAGAGGCAGAGAGGACACTGTACTCACACAGAGTCATCATACAACCACAGGAGGTAGACAGGAACGGTACATGGATAATTTTTTAAATGTTGCTTTAATAAATCAACAGATTATAATTATCGTGAATGTTTTTTTATGGCTCCTGGGCCGACAGACTAAAAGCACTCATTCACACAATTTCCAAATCTCACGTGCCTCCCTATTCCCAAAATAGAGCATAACTTCTGACCAGGGCTATAAAGAAGTGCACTATATTGGGAATATGGCATACTTTGAGATTAGCCGACGGGTTCAGTACTGCAGTTCCCCAGAGAAACTCACCGGCACCTGAGGGAGTAGATCTTTCCCACCACTTTGACCAGGGGGGTGGAAGGGGGTTTGGGCACCAGGGCAGGAATGGTGCCGGTGCGAGGGGGCTTGGGGGTGCCACTGTCCCTATCTCCTCCCTCTGAGTGGGAGGGGTGTTTAAGAGGTCGCCGCTCAAAGCCTGGACATGAGGAGAGAACACCAGGCTGAGCATGAGATGGACAGGTAGGTGTGTATGGCGAATAGTTGTGTGTGTTTGTGTGTCACACTCACCTCTGGGCAGGCGCACGTTGAGCTCGCTGCGGGCCACCTGTGTGTGGGGAGGGAGGGTGTTGGAGAGTCGGGTGGGGCTGGGACTGTGACTGCTGTGGCTGGGTCTGGAGGGGGGAGTGAGACCTGCATCACCCTCTGCTGCCCGGGGTGATGCCAGGGTGAGCTCCCGGCCTACACGTCTGGCCTGGGCCAGCCCCAAAGCAGCCCACTGGGAGGAGGAGGAATGCTTCTGGGAGGGCATGGGGGGGAGGAGGTCAGAGTCGGATGATGGGGAGAGAGACAGGCTGCTTTTCTGCAACATAAAGGAGAGGGATGAGTGCTTCTCATTAAAATAGCTGTCTCAATGTACTCTAATAGAAGGACATGACAGAGTAATCTTCTAGTCTTTATGTGTGTCAACTCATCACAGAGGGAGTAACAGTGAAGCAAATACACAATGCTAATTCAGGAGGGACGGACAAGTCTATTTTCTAGAACATAATTCATCTGAAGATGAAGGATCTATGTCACCCAGTTCTCTGGTTACTATAGCAACTATTAAGTCAATACCTAAACCTGTTGTGTCTCCCACAGGGGAAATATTATGATTATGATAATCTTTGTGTTGGAGCTACATGATAGCAGATCTGAGTGAGGCATTTAAATCACAAAATGTCTGGTGGTGGCTGAGGCCAATTCCATCTTTTAACCTTTAAAAGCGCATCTCCTGGCAGGTGTTGTTAGTTTGAGAGAGCTAAAGCATTATGGTAAACAATTCACCTGACCTTTAATGATATGGGTTGACATGTTAATGCTCTAAACAGCCCTAACAGTGTGCCGACCGGCCTCATAGTGGTCCGAAACCCACAACTAAAATGGACGGGGTCGGCACTAATAAAAAACGACTTAGCAACATTGCAGCTTGATTGTGCATTGTGTGCACGATGTCACACGGTTCACTCTAAGTCAATAGAAATAATTGCTGCCTTCGCATGGACATTGGAAAAATATAACTTTTTCCTTTTACTATCATCTATCACCATTAGATAAACTACTAAATAAATCAATTCCTCCCTGACCTTCTTGGAGGTGGAGCGGTTGGAGCCTTGCATGTAACTGCGGTGCATCTCCACCACCTTGTGGGGCCGGCTGCGCATCCAGGCACTCAGCGTCTCGATGGGCGAACCGTTCACACACCACTCTGTCACGCCAAACTGCCGCAGGTGGGCCCGCGCATGGCTAGCCAGCGCCTTGCGGTTCTCAAAGTAGAACCCACACAGCTCACAGCTGGCATCTGGGGAAGGGGTGAGAGAAGACAAAGGAGTGGTGTTGTCAGTCAGAGCCGGGCTTAAGTTAGAGACTGATTCATGTTTCATAAAATTAAATGTATATAACAGAACATATGTGTCATTCGCTGCTAAATGCAATGAGTCTGTACTAAAAGACAGTCAGCAAGTTAAAGGATGACTGCAACTCTTCTGAGGATCTTTAGTAAGGTCATGGCTTACCCAGGTGCCCTCCCGCATTCTTGTCTGGAGAGGACTTCCCTTTGATGGAGAGGTCATGTGGCAGTGGCGAAAAGGACTGGGGGTGGGATGGTGACCTCTCAACTGGACGGCCCTCCTCCGTCAGGGGTCTCTTACCCAGCAGGGACACCGCAAAAAACTTCCCGGCGGGAGGGGTGGAGGAGAGGCCCACCGCCCCCAGGCCGTGCTTATGAAGCCGGGAGCCAGAGTGCAGCAGGTTGAGGGGGGATTTGCGGGAGAACTTGGGCGACTGGTAACCCAGGCCCCCCACCAGGCCTTCCCAGGTGGGGCTGGACCCCTGGCTGGTCTCCTTCTTCAGCCCCGGGGCTGGGGACGAGGTGCCCCCATTCTTGTGCATGAGTTCTCTCAGGGTGTCTATGGGGGAGCCGTTGACTGTCCACTCTGTGATGCCCATCTGGCGCAGGTGGGAACGGGCGTGGCTGGAGAGACCTTTACGGTTCTCAAAGTACTCCCCACAGAACTCACAGCGGATGTCCCGAGTGGGCTCTACTTCATGGGCTGTGACTGTGGGAGGAACAAAGGGAGGGGGGAGGAGACAGAGAGATAGAAAAAGAGACAGTAGAGAATAAAAACAAGGCATCACTTCAGTATGGATATTACCTAAATAATTACAAGATGGTCTTTCAACTTGGACTCACCCAAGTTAAGAGGGAGCATATTGTCAGAGCTGCTCCAGCTGCAATTCAGTGGCTCAGAGGAGTATCCCGCTGCTCCCCCCACCGCTCCTGGCATGGTGACTTCCAGCTGCATAGGCTCAGGCTTCAGCTTGACTATCAGGCTAGGGGAGGCCGGTGGAGCTGAGCCCATCTTACGCACTGTGGACTGGTGGCTGGGTGGGTGGGCGAAGGCAAAAGGGAGGCGACTCAGGAGGCTGGGAGAGGCAGGGGAGGACAAGGGGGAGCGAGGGGGTCCGGGGGATGGGGGGGGAGATTTTAGGGGCTTGAGGGGCAGGGCGCATGGTAGACCTCGACGTGTGATCAGCTCTCGCAGGGTGTCTATGGGGGAACCGTTGACTGTCCACTCTGTGATGCCCATCTGGCGCAGGTGGGAACGCGCGTGACTGGAGAGACCTTTACGGTTTTCAAAGTACTCCCCACAGAACTCACAGCCGATCTCCTTCACTGGTTCACCTGCAGGAGAGATGGAGAGTAGAGATGAAGATCAACTTAAAATAAGCACCTCAAGAAACTGTACCTCAACAAGTCACTGATGCTGTATTGCATTGAATGGAGAATGAGTTTAGTTTCCATCATATGACAGACACTCACTGTGGGGGATGGGCGTGAGTTCCCCGCCACTCAAACGGAAGACCTGTAATTTGGAGGACTTGGGACGTTTGGAGGGCGGGCCAAACATTGAGGAAGCTGAGGAAGAGGTAGCTTTGGACCCAGATCCGCCCCCCATCGTAGTGACCTTGTAGAGGAGAGGTGTGGAGGAGGTGGTGAGGAGGGAGCGTTTGGGGGAGGAGAGGCTGGCTGTGAGGCCCCTGAGCCCCTGGGGCCCCTCAGGCTGCAGGGCGCTGGCTCTGTGCTTGAAGTCATCAGTGTGAATGAGCTGGTTGAGGAGGTCTATGGGGGAACCTTTGGACTCCGAGTACTCCACCCCAAAGTGACGCAGGTGGGCTCGGGCATGGCTGGACAGGCCCTTTCGCGTCTCGAACCAGGCGCCACACAGCTGGCACACTATGTCCTTGTTGGGGTCTACCTCCAATGCTGCACAGATGAGGAAAAGGGGGTGTGAGGAAATGTTTTACTTCAGACACCTTTACAACCTCCGCATTAATCAGTTGGGGTTGAAGGACCAGAGAGAGGGCACTGACACACTTACTGAGGTTGAGTGGGGCATCAGTCTCCTGTGGAGCCCAGAAAGGTTTGGCAGAGAGGTTAGAGGTGGTGCTCTTCACCCCTCCAGGCTTATGGTCCAGACAGCGCAGGGGGGAGGACACAGGCAGCAGGGAGGAGATGGGGGCCTTCCTCACCACAGGAGAAGGGGAGCAGGCCCTGATGAGTGAGGGGGGAGGGGAGGCCACAGGGGAGGGGATGGAGAGAGGGATGGGTTTCTCGTCCATGTCGGTGTCTTGATATCTCTCTTCTATCCGTGGGGCTGGCAGGACGTGAAGGGGCTTCTTGGCGACGGGGGGGCGGGGGAGGGGAGGGGGGAAGTGCCCATCCAGACCACGCTCCTTGGTGATCTGGTAGAGGAGGTCGATGGGTGCCCCGCTACTCTCCGACATGCCGATGCCCAGCTGGCGCAGGTGGGAACGGGCGTGACTAGATAGGCCCCGCCTCGTCTCGAAGGGGGCACTGCACACCTCACACTTTAACAGGTTGGACACTACAATAGAGAGGACAACATTGAGAGGGGAAGAGATGCATCTGACCAGCACACAGCAAAATACACAGAATATGGAAAAATGTCCCTTTGCACATTTATTTCAGTCATAGTTCAGCACTGGTGTATGTATTATTACATCATTTATAGCACTTCAATTAACGGACGGTGACAAAAAGAGCAGGAGGCTGTGTAGCTGAGAATTCTCAACTCCATGATACAATGGAGTTGAGTGGCAATGAGTTTGCTGCATTCTGTAGTTTTTGATACAAACAGCATTTTAAGTGACCTAACACCGTTGTTTGCTAATGAAGAAGGAACAGCCCCGTCATTAAAGGGCGGTTATTTTTGTTTTGGCAGGAGATGCATAGAATGCAATTTTCATCAAAAACTACGGATACAACTCCCTCTGACAGCTGTATGACAATCTGGACAAGCACAGGTACACAGTAAGTGTTAATTAAAATTATATATTTTTTAAGTATCGAGTGGCAGTGCATGAAGTCACTAACTTCATACTCCATTGGAAACCAGTGAATTATGCAGCACAATTTGACGAAGGTCACATTATATCCCTATTCAGACGGGACTAGTATTAGCACAGACGCTGGTTATGTCATTAATACACCGGCATTTGAATTATTCCAGAGGACAATTCGCACGGTATAAGTTTTTACAAACTGCCGCCTTTAATTCTTCATTAGTTTTCATTCAATTGACTCTTATGACGGAAGCCGGGAGGGTTTTATTCTAAGCGTGAAGATGTGTGAACACCATGTCTAGACGATAAAGGCCACACTGATAACTTATGCTTGGCGGCCAAATGTGAAGGTGTCCCCAAAACATTTAAATTGCAGAAGTGTGATCATAATCATTATTTTAGGAATCGACGGTAGACTGTCCTAATGACAAGGCCTCCCATCCTGCTGATGTGAGCTGTTGAACAGTGCTCTTGCACTTGAGATGCAATTATGGATGAGAAAGTGAACTTGCCAATTCCAAAAAAGTTTAGCTCAGAGGGGAATCGGGGAAACCTTGATTGCAATCTATTGCCTTCATCAACAGCCACAGTTGAATTAAATAAGCCTAGGCACAATATTTTTTTATTGCACATTTAATTAAACTGACACATTTGGTGATGTTCAACTTTCAATTCATTGGCACAAAACGCAGCCTATAAACAAAAGTATTCACTGTGAAATCAATTTAAGCCATTCATATAAAATATATGCGTAGCACTTTGTTTAAGCATCAATTTAGCAAATCAGTTCTTGTTTCCTTGCTCAAACTGTGCGCAGCACCTGTCAAACTCTTGTAATGTCTCGAAAAACACAGGGACGTCGTTACGCACAGGACTAGCATTATCAGAGGAACTTGGAGTTTGCCAAAAAACATTAGGTTATTCTGGCTGGAATTGTTACTCTCCTGCCAGGTAAAACTGACTGGCATGGCAAATTCGGACGGGACTAAAATGACAGAAATTGTGTTTTGTGTTCGTGCACATAATTACATTACCCAACCTCCCCCAATAAAATGAATCCTGTCCGAATAAGGATATAGAATTAAGTTTTAATCATAAACTACGGAATTCAGCACCCAAATAAAATATTGCCTTTACAAAGGACAAACATAGGTACAAGGTACGCATTAAAGAATGGCAATTTTTATTGTCTGATATCGACTCGATGTAGGTACACGCCGACAAAACGAATTGCCACTCAACTCCATTGTGACGTGATGTACATATCGTGGAGTTGAGAATTCTTAGCTAGGGGCTGTGGTAACCTCAGCCACATCTATCTACCACCTAACAAAGCCTCCAGATCCCAGAGGACCTTTATGTCTCATCTCATCTTGCCCCATGTTGTTCAGTCTCACCTTTGATGTCAGCTTCATCCCTCGGGGAGGGGCTCTCTGGGTCCAGGGAAAACAGACCCTTCCTCCCTGGGCTGGAGGTCAAGCTGTCCAGTGCTGGCATCTGCTCTTCCTCCTCCCCGACTGAAACACATTACACAACCAAATGAATGAGTCATTCATTAAAGAGTCATTAACCTGGGAGGATGTGAATTAAACACGGAGCCTAATGTCACCAGGAAAATTACATAAGTATTCATTTTGGTAACTGGTAATGCATGAAAATACACAACATGACCAAAAGTATGTGGACACCTGCTCATCGAACATCTCATTCCAAAATCATGGGCATTAATATGGAGATGGTTCCCCCTTTACAGCTATAACAGCCTCCACTTTTCTGGGAAGGTTTCCACGAGATGTTGGAACATTGCTGCGGGGACTTGCTTACATTGAGCCACAAGAGCATTCGTGAGGTCGGGCACTGATGTTGGGCAATTAGGCCTGGCTCACAGTCGGTGTTCCAATTCATCCCAAAGGTGCTCGTGTAACAGTATAGCTTCCGTCCCTCTCCTCGCCCCTACCTAGGCTCGAACCAGGGACCCTCTGCACACATCAACAACTGGCACCCACGAAGCACCGTTACCCATTATTCCACAAAAGCCGCGGCCCTTGCAGAGCAAGGGGAACAACTACTTCAAGGTTTCAGAGCGAGTGACATCACCGATTGAAACGCTATTAGCGTGCACCCAGCTAACTAGCTAGCCAATTTCACATCGGTTACACTCGATGGAGTTGAGGTCAGGGCTCTGAGCAGGCAAGTCAAGTTCTTCCGCCACCGATCTCGACAAACCATTTCTGTATGGACCTCGCTTTGTGCATGGGAGTAAATAAAGGTGAAATTGTCATGCTGAAACAGGAAAGGGCCTTACCCAAACTGTTGCCACAAAGTTGGAAGCACAGAATCGTCTAGAATGTCATTGTATGGTGTAGCGTTAAGATTTACCTTTACTGGAACTAAAGGGCCTAGCACGAACCATGAAAAACAGCCCCAGACCATTATTCCTCCTCCACCAAACTGTACAGTTGGCACTATGCACTGGGGCAGGTAGCGTTCTCCTGGCATCCGCCAAACCCAGATTGGTTCGTCGGACTGCCAGATGGTGAAGCGTGTTTCATCACTCCAGAGAACGCGTTTCCGCTGCTCCCGAGTCCAATGGCGGCGAACTTTACATCACTCCAGCCAATGATTGACATTATACATTGTGATCTTAGGCTTGTGTGTTGGGCCATGGAAACCCATTTCATGAAGCTCCCGACGAACAGTTATTATGCTGACATTGCTTCCATCGGCAGTATGGAACTTGGTAGTGAGAGTTGCAACCGAGGACAGACATGTTTTATGCGCTACACGCTTCAGCATTTGGCAGCCCATTTCTGTGAGCTTGTGTGGCCTACCACTTCGCGGCTGAGCTGTTGTTGCTCCTAGACGTGTCCACTTCACAATAACAGCACTTACAGTTGACCGGGGCAGCTCTAGCAGGGCAGAAATTTGACGAACTGACTTGTTGGAAAGGTGGCATCCTATGACGGTGCCACATTGAAAGTCACTGCGCTCTTCAGTAAGGCCATTCTAATGCCAATGTTTGTAGGGGGATTGCATGGCTGTGTGCTCGGTTTTATACACCTGTCAGCAATGGGTGTGGCTGTAATAACCAAATCAGCAAATTAAATAGTTTTTAAATAATACAATGAATTATGTTTCTGTATGAATAACAAAAAAATACATCAAATCTTTACAATGGAGTAGCTAATAATAATAATAATAATACGATATTCATTAAAATAACTGCAATTTGCAGCGCTCTATTGGCGCTTCAGACGTAGTCTGTCTAATAAATCACTTCTTCAAGTGTGTAGACCTGTGGTAATGGCAAAACACTGTTCGTTTTCCTGCTGTTGTACATTTCGTAACAGACACATGCCTTTCATTGCGATGGTGTATTTCTGGGACAAAACTACCATTTTCTGCGACAAAACGGTAAATCATAAGCGACGTGAGTAGACAATGCTTTTTGTCTGGTGGGCGGCTCTGCGCTTGTCAGTTGATCTCGTCTCAGGGTGCTCGCAGAGCGAATGACACCTTGTATTTTTCTCGCTTTATTTGCAGCATCAAAAATGTGATCACTGCAGCAAATTGATACCATGGTTTGATAAAACTATTAAAAGTAACAAAGTTACAAAATCCGGACTTTAGTTTTCATTATATAGCAGTAGCAGGCCTACAGTAACATCAGATAACCTGACACTTAATAAAGTGACACTTAAACGTATTTTAAAATCTAAATAAGTTTTGATACGATTACAGATTTGTAGTCCGTTATTCCTGTATTATAAGCATGAGGCAATGCATTCATAAAGAATGACACCAGAGCGACCACATTCAAGAAATCAAAGGAAAGTAAAATGGCGAGGATTTGGGAACTGTAGGTAATTTTAGAAATCCTGCAGTATTGGAAATAGTGAACGTCATCCGAGACGCACGAAATATATCACACAGAAAATGACAGTCCGCATCAAATGTCGCAAAACACATTCCTGCGCGCGTAGCTACAGTGATACAAGCAACTCGAACAATGACAAGAATGACACATTTCTAGCCAATGCCTTGACTTTGTCTATCTCACCTTTAGTGCGCGACAGTGATTTTAAATGGTCTCATATGATTTGATTTTTTGACGGCTAATGTGTCTAGAGACAATTTTAACGTATAGCAAACATTACGGGCTACGACGCGACGTGTAACAATGAAGCCGATTAATGTTTAAAGGGCACGGGCTTTACGGTGCGTGGTACTCACCGGTCAGTAGCTGTGGTGCATCGGACTCCCAGCAGCTAAAGCCAGACAGTTTTTCCGCTATTGTTTGTGTCTGCAGGGAGGTGGAAGCAGCCATTTTGCCCCCATACACATGCACCGCTAAACTAAGGCGTGACCAATCGAGCAGAGGCTGGGACAAACGCACTGAGCACCACATCAACCATGGGCATCTGAGTCTCTCCCTCTAATATGCTTGATTTACAGTAACACTTTGTCCCAAATACTGCAGTTCATCATAGACTTGAAATCTGCTACATCACACAAGTCTCACAACTAGGGACTGATATTACAACACCAACAGGCAAAGTCCCACATCAGGAGAGTAGTTCCATAATACAAAATAGTTGCAAAACTATTGCACAGAATCGTTTTCATCATTCAATATCCCTTGTGCATTGCATTGCCACTGTAGTTACCATGGAGTTACCACATTCAACACAGACATTTCTTTGGAAGTCTTATTCACGCTGATCAACCATCATGTAATCTACCAACAACCTATAACACAGTCAGCCCACAGTGTGTTGTATTCATAAACCACAGCTCAAAATGGCATCCTACAGTACACACACCAGGTACACACACACCTTCAGGCTCACCAACGCTGTGGTCTTTCTCCCAAGGCTGAGAAGGCGACGATGGCAGTAGGATGGAGACTGTAGCACCTGTTGCCTCTTCACTCCCCTCCCCTCCCCCTGGTTCTTCCTCCTCCGTCTCCAGGTCTTCCTCCTCCTCGTCTGAGGCTGGGCTGCGTGGGGGGGCTGTGGGGAGGACCAGGTCTGGGCGGCTGGAGAAGAGCTCCCGGAGGATATGGATGGGCGAGACAGTCACCTCCCAGTTAGTAATCCCAAAGTCCCGCAGGTGCGCCCTGGCATGGCTGGACAGGCCAGCCCGGGTGTCAAAGCCAGCATTGCAGAACTCACAGCGCATCACACTGAACGTATCCGGGTCAAAGTTGGCAACTGGAGAGAGAGAAGGGCATATAAAACGTTAGCAGTTTACAGACTGACTTGGAAGTTGTACACATCCTCTACCCTGACTGATACTTGACTTTGTTCATTTGTTACATTATAGTTTATTACAAATATACCGCATCATACACCAGACAAGGTCCTAACAATGTAATAACAAAGATTCCAGATACCCTTTTTCTTCTTCTTCTGGTAGGAGAACTTCTTCTCAATGGCATTGACCTCCTCAGGGGATATGAAGTGGCGCACATTGTAGCTGACGCCCACTCGGTTGAGGTGGCCCCTGACGTGATTGGCTAGCCCGATGCCGTTGTGGAAGCGATCAGGGCAGTAGGGGCATTTCCTCTCCACGCTCTTCAGGGTCCCCGTCTCCTCATCAATCTCCTCATAATCCTCATCTGATATGCCCTCCGCTAGGAAACGCCGGATATTTTCCACTTCCTCTTCTTCGTCATGATCATCGTTGTCCTCATCATCGTTGTCATCATCATCGTCATTTTCATCAGAAAAAACCTTGTTACTCTTCTTTTCAAAAGCAACCTTTGGCTCCCCGTCCACTTCCTCTTCCTTCACGGGCTTCCTTTCTGTAGAGCATGAGGCTGTGAGGCTCTGTTGTTTTAGAGAGGAGTCATCTAGCACAGGAAGGAAAGGGATATAGTATGAGACTGAGCTGAGACAGCCATTTAGTACACATTATTATAAGTGAGAAGTGTTCAATCCCAGTCCTGGAGAGCCAATGTGCCGCTGGATTTTTGCTGTGTCAGTAACTGCCTCAATCAATCTTCAACAGCAGATGAGATAACTTTATATCACATCAATTTACTACGTGCTATAGTGGCACAACAAGAATAGGCATCATATACAGAGACACTTCAGGACAGCGATGGAACAAACACTACAGAGGCCATTCAAACAGACGCAACATGAAGAACACAGTGATAAGATGCAATGAGGTGAAATTAGAAACAGACATCTACTCACCTAGCAACTGAGCCTTTATATTGATTAGGGGAGAACGCAAGGAAGATAAGGCTGACTAAATTGTATTTGGTGAGGGGAGCCATGCATCACTGCATGCCAGGTGGCTACTTCACAACTCAGCCTGTCACTCACCCATCGCCTTGCCTCCCTCCCAATGGCCAAGGTAAGAGAGAAGAGTTTGGGGGTCAAAGCGGTTGGGCTCATTGAGGACAGGGGACAGCGTGTGTCTTAGCTGGGCCTGCTGGCCCTCAGTCAGCCCCAGGCACTCTGCTGCCCCCCGCAGGCTGGCTAAGAAAATTAGTTTCAGCTGCATGGCCGGGGCAGGCACCTCCACAGGGCATGGAGGGGAAGCAACGGGAAACCCAGGTTCAGTTATGGGCCAGGCAGGGACTGCTGGGCATTTTCAGTTACAGCCAACCCAGTGACTGATCTGCAGGCTTGTGATGTTATTTGATAACACTGTCCAAAAGTACACATGCATGAAGCACAAGTTATGCATTCTAGGTGAATATAATTTAAATATCGAAGGACAAATGTCACAGATTACCTAATTGTGCATGTCCAAGATGAAAATAAAAAGAGAAAATATTGAATTGGAATTCGGAGTAGCCTCAGGAGTCCAAAATATTCTGGACAGTAGAATATGTATATGTATGCATATACATATAGTGTGGCCATTCTCTAGTGCAGTGGTTCCCAACTCCAGTCCACAAGTACCCCAAACAGTATTGGAGCCCCAGACAAGCACACTTGATTCAACATGTCAACTAATCATCAGGCCCTTATAAGGTGTTTTTTGTTCGGGGCTACAACAAAAAAAAGTGTACTGTTGGGGGTACACAAGGACTGGAGTTGGGAATCACTGCTCTAGTATATCAGACCATTAATGGTGAAAGGTTTGTTTTAGAATTAGCATGAGAGCAGTGCAATAGGTGAGACTCTAAAGAAAGTCTAAGGTATTGGCTTCTTTCATTTGTATTCGAGAAGGCTTGAGGGGATAGGTTCTGCAGCTTAGTCTCACCTCGGAGGGATCGAGCCCTGGTGAGCGGTTTGGATCCAACAAGTGATTCAGTCTCTTTTTGGTTCATATCAGTTGCCAGGTCAGGGCTCTGGCCCTGGCTTTGTGCATCATCGGTCTCAGGTGGCCCACTGTCCAGTCTGGGATTTGGCCAGAGGAGTTCTGTCCCCACCTTCCCTCTCCGATTTGCCCTCTTGTTCCCGATGGTCTTAAAAGCTAACTCTCTACGCTGGGGAGCTGTAGCAGTGTTTGATGGTTGGGGCAGTGTGTCACTGTCCTCCATAGCAGAGATCCAAATAGAAGAAGAAGACTTACTGGCCTTTGATTGGCTTTGGCCCTCTGGTGGAGAGACAGGCTTAGAAAGCGTATCAGAACATGGTGGAGAGGAAGCATCAATTCTGGACCCTGGACGGTTCATCTCTTCAGGCCCTTCCCCACAGATGGAGGTCTGCGCGGGGTGACCCACGTGTTGGTGCTCCTTCAGGGCAGTTTGACTGGAGGCCTGGAAGGCACACTGATCACAAGTGAGAGAGATGGAGGTCAGGCCAGAGGCAGATCCAGGTGACACAGGCGGCTCCATAGGAGTGAGCTTTGGCTGAAAGCGCGGAGAGGCTCGCTGCAGACCAGTAGGTTTTCTGTTGTGGGTCTTGGCGTGGTTGGCCAATGCCTGTGAGGTGCGTGTACTGAAGTCACACTTGAGGCAGAGATAGCGACGATTGGCTGGGCCTTTGACCTTTGCTTTGACTGGAGTTTTGGCTCGAGCTTTGACTGGGGTCCGGACTGGAACTGGATCTGGCTCTGTGAATGGAGCTGGAGCTGGAGCTGGAGTCGTGACTAGAGCTACAAATGGTTCTAGGACTGGGCTTGCAGGTTTGGTCACCTTGCTCGGTTCACCTTGCGTAGTCTCTCCTTTCCCACTGTCACTCAGCTTCCCAATCTCCTCCAGGATCTTTTGACGAGACTCCTGGTGTCGTCTCTTGTGGTCCGCCATAGCCAGCCTGTTTGACAGGTTCCATCCACACTCCACGCACCGAAATCGTGCGCCCTTCACTCCGCGCTCCCTCCTGCCAGTCCCCGGCCTGCTATGACTGTGCTCTTGCATGTGATCCTGCAGGTAGACCTGCTTCTTGAAGTAAATGCTACATTCCACACAGGTGAAAATCTCTTCACTAAGCTCTCCCTCTCCTCCTTCTTCTTCTTCACCACCCTTTTTCTCTTCTACCTTCTCCAGTTCCTCTGTTGCCTTTTCCAAGTCCTCCTTAAAGTCATAGGCCCCTCCACTCACCTTCACTGGCACCAAGCTCTTTGCTCTTGAGGAAGCACCCCTTGCCTTCTTATCAGCTCCTGTTGATGTGCGTTCCCAGGAGCCCTGGCCAGAGAAGGGCCTGAGCAGGGCCCTCTTCTTCTTCCGACGCTGGATGAAGGTGCAGTGTGCCCAGGGTGCTGGTGGGGGGCTCTCTGTGTCTGAGTCCCCAGGAAAGGTGTACACATCCCGCTCAGGCTCCTTGTCCTTCCCTGTCAGGTCCTTTTCCTCTCCCTCCTCCTCAATTTTGCACCCCTCCTTTGATGTCACTTTGGACTGAAACACTTCAGCTTTCTCCGATATGTCCCAGACACTGTCATCTACCACTGTGGATGGTCAAGAGACAAAAGGATATTAGAAAATAAGTTATTTAGAAAATAAACTGTTTTATTTAGTGTTTTCCCTTGCTCCCCATCATGCTTACATTCTTTTGAACTGGATTGGGCCTTCTTTGGCTCCTCTCTGTGTGTGTTAGGCTTGTCTTGGTCCTGCTCCTCCACAGGGCTGAGTAGGTTTGTCTCAGTGGGTAAGTGCGGCAGTTGTTCAGGTGCTTGGTCATCCTCACTGTCAGGTCTGGACAAAATTATACAGAGGGAGACTGTTGTATGAGTGGGTCAGAAAGAGCAATGAGTCCCTATCTGTCTATCTGACCATGTGTCCACCTAACCTGTTAGTGTGTCCGATTGTCACTTTATTTGACCGCTCTGCTTACTGTCTGTCTGCCTTGTGGTGTCGTGTCCTATCACACATAACTATCTTCCTGCTGGTTGCCCTTCTATTCCTCCATCTCACCTGTGTCCAGAGGAGAGGGATCCTGGGCTGTGAGCGGCCAGACCGTGAGGGTTAGAAAAATGCTGTAGCTCCTCCTCTGACAGACAGCGCAACCCACAAAACAGACAACAACAGGAACATCACTTCACATGTCGGCCACCCACAGGTAAATTCACAGGCAAAGATTTACAGTAGTTATTCCTAGTAAGAAAGACAGTTCTGACTACAAGCAGACGGAGGAACATTCAAACATTCTGGAAGTGACAACAAATATAGCTGAGGGTGATAGCAACAAGTTTAACTGATAGCATCACATTTAGGAAAGCCCATAACTGCACTACTGACATAGACGGGACACACTTAAAAATGAAATAGTATGATTCATATTGTGTTCATACAAGGCTCAGTAATAAACAAGTGTGATAGCTACCGTCTAGTGTCTCTTTCTCAGAGTCAGAGTCCCAGGTCAGGGAGGAGGGAAAGGCTGAGGGCCTGACGCTCCTCTGTGCACTCCTCCCTGATTCCACCTGGGATAGGGGGCCTCCGGTCCTCTCAAAGTCCCCATTGCCACCACTGGACCATGGGCTCCCACTGAAGATGAGCTCGTCTGAAACCTGTTGATGATATTGACACAATCTCACAGCAAGAGACAGCATTCTGAATGCAACTGACATTGATTCTGAAGTCTGTGATTTTCACTTATGTAAAAGCCAATGTTTCAGCAAATTCAGCATGTGGTGGTCGACCATGATAGGATTCTCTTTACCTGTAAGGTCTGATTTAGGAGGTTGTGGGTTACGGTGTCCTGTGCTGAGAATGAGGGTGGTGGCCCATAGCTGCTCACTGAGGTGAAGGAATCCCTGGGGGAAAGAGAATCCCCCTCTAGCTCCATGGTCCCCAGAGCACAGTATGGTGTTCCACTGCTGTCCACTACAGTCTACATTGTGTGTGGTGTGCTCTTCCACTGTTTTTATATACACAAACAACACACACACACAAGGGGTACACTTCCGTAATACTGTCATAACAGAGAGATAAGCAGCACTCCAGAAAAGGTGTTCCGATGCACACAAAACAACCAATTTAAAGTCATTGGAAAATCATGCCACTCATTTGGGGGTCTGGGTTGGCCACTTGACTTTCTGCTTCAAATGCTGCATTGTCAGTGAGCCACAATATCACACCAAGACCTTGATGAATTCGACAAATCGTAAACGCAAGAGATGGTAACAAGCATAGCGCAGTGGCGTCACAGGTTCAGCTCACTGCAATTTTGGGAATGTCTGACCCATTTTCACAATGTCTGGTGATATTGTGAGGATATAACAGATTTCCCAAATGGCCACGTACAAAAGTATACTTTTATTCAGGCCCTGTCTCGCTTGTTAGCTAAAAAATAAACGCAAATGTAAGTAGCTAACACGTCAAGATGGGAAAAAATGATATCTACCTGCAAGGGCATTGTGGATGGATGAAGCAAGCATTCTATAAATATGTGCACAAATGTTTGTTATAACGCCCGTTATTAAGTACTCACGGAAAACGGCCTGGCTTGTGGTCTGAGGGAAGGAGTTGTTTACGCACCGTTCTCCATGCTTTATATGGAACAAAGCTACGAATATCCTCAGTCCATGAATGCATGTAGAGTGTGTTGCTATATTTTTGTCACATCGGTGCTACATTTTTTCCATGAACCCGCTTGCAGAGACCACACACTCGACTCCATGTTATTTGCCTGCAGGCACGCCACGGCTACGTGAGTGACGTCGATTTAGAACTGAGGTCAGGCTATCCCTCTAAAATCCATGTTCCAATTTACATGCGCCACTACACTAACAATACGGTATAATGCAGATAGCTTGACCACGGATAGCTTGATGCAGTGATAGACAGCATAAAATAGTTTGGAGCAAACGTTCAAATTCAACCTCTGCGGTCAAGTTCAAGTTGATTGCATTGCACTGGAAAAGTGCAATGGTAAAATGTGTGTGTGTGATTTTACACACTAGTATTTTTTTAGCATTTATGATTCAACATGATAAACAGAACAATAGCACAAATAGTGTACTAAAATGTGAAAAGTCTTGTTCATTTTTTTTTACAGTAGGTGACACTATTGAGCTGCCTGTGACCAACAATCAGATTATGTACTAAACCTATGACTATGTAGATTTATGAAGACCTAGCTTTCAGCCCATTTACTGAATTATAGAATTTCTCACATCACAAACTGCATCAAATTGTGTATTATGCCCAAAGGGGCAGGGTTAGAGCGTTGGTCCAGTAGGAGGTTGCTGGTTCAAATACCAGCACCGAAAGGTGAAATAATCTGTTGCTGTGCCCTTGAGCAAGGCACTTAATCCTAATTGCTCCAGGTGTGCTGTACAACTCCCTGCGGGTGTCTCACCAAGATGACCAGGTGTACACAATGAAAAAGCAATAAAAGCTGTCAATTGATTGATTGGTCCCGACGCAAAACTGACAATATAATTTCCTGACCTATTCAGATCAGCTCTATCAGAGCAGCTATCAGAAAGTCATATATAACATTTGTTGATAAAAAAAGGCAAACACTGGAGCCATTTTAGAAATTAAATATTTATTCTCTGATACTGGTCAAGATTAATCACTCCACTTTTCACATTATCTTCAGTTTTGAACCTCCTGGGGAAAATGGAAAGAATGAAAGTAAGTTTGTGGACATGAAATAACAAAAACACATAGGCCTATTCATTGTTAATAACTGCCTAATAACCCCCACATATACATGTACACACAGATGTAGGCTCTTAATTTGAGTCAGTTTGCTACAGCAGGAAATTAATCCAGCAGCAACAGGAAATGTAAATTATTATGTGGATTATAATTAATGGAAATTCTTTTAGAGGTTGATACATTTTTTGCAATGAAAAATCAAGTCTGAAATTTCAAAGTGGAAACTGCAAACTTCAGAAGCATTTTTAAACCTCAAATACACTCCACGTTTTAAATGTCCTGCATTGCAGGAAAGTTATCCTCCAACAGGGTGATCAAATTACTGCACACACTCTCTTACCCCAAAGTGCTCCCAGCCTGTGATCTCTGAGTAGAAGGCGTCTCCAGGACAGGAAGTCTCAACCAGCTGTCTGTGGCCATACAGGGTGAAGTTGCCGACCAGTCGCCCACCTCCCACAGCACAGGATGCCAGACGATCTCTCACCAGCTCCATGGTCTGCTCCGATGGCAAGCTGGAGGTGTAGTCACCGATGAATGACACCCCATAGCCCTTGGAGTTGTAGCCCTTAGTGTGGGCCCCTTGCCAGTGCCACCCACGCCCCTCATAGAGGTACCCGTCAGAGCCTGCCACAAAGCTGGAGGCAAACATCGGCAAGGGAGTCATTCATCATGAGTGATTCATCATAAAGTCACATTTTGCTTGGTAAACAACAATTCCCAGAATTGGACAGCTAATTTCTAACCTCTAGTTATGAGAGCGACACACACACATACACACATACTGTATACTCAAACTTGACACATTACATAAGCATTGTGGTTTGCGAGGAGGCTGTGTAGTGTCCAACTGTTTGTCAAGATTCATTAATAATGAAAAGCTAATATGTCTTGAGTCAATAACTATTAAACCCCTTTGTTATGGTAAGCCTAAATCAATTTAGGAGTAACAATTTGCTTAACAAATCATATAATACGTTGCATGGACTCACTCCGTGTGCAATAATAGTGTTTAAATTCTGTACTTGTTTTAAAATCACCATTGGCCTCATGATTAAATCCCTGAATAGTTTCCTTCCTCTCTGGCAACTGAATTTAGAAGGACGCCTGTATCTTTGCAATGACTGGGTGTATTGGCACACCATCCAAAGTGAAACTAATAACTTAACCATGCTCAAATGGATATTCAATGTCTGCTTTTTTGTTTCGTTTTATCCATCTACCAATCGGTGCCCTTCTTTGTGAGGCATTGGAAAACCTTCCTGGTCTTTGTGGATGAATCTGTTTTTGAAATTCACTGCTCGACTGAGGGACCTTATACAGTAGATAATTGTATGTGTGGGCCAGGTTACAGTGAGAGATGAGGTAGTCATTCAAAACTCATGTTAAAACTTCTTCGGGATCAGTGTCCTGTCCACGGGACGGTTGAGCTAATGTACAGTAGGCTAATGCGATTAGCATTTGGTTGTAAGTAACAAGAACATTTCCCAGGACATAGACATATCTGATATTGGCAGAAAGCTTAAATTCTTGTTGATCTAACTGCACTGTCCAATTTACAGTAGCTATTACAGTGAAAGAATACCATGCTATTGTTTGAGGAGAGTGCACAATTTTGAACATGAAAAGTTATTAATAAACAAATTAGGCACATTTGGGCAGTCGTGATTCAAAATTTTGAACATAAATACAATGGTTCATTGGCTCAATCTAAAACATTGACATACACTGCTGCCATCTAGTGGCCAACATCGAAATTGCACCTGGGCTGGAATAATACATTATGGCCTTTCTCTTGCATTTCAAAGATGATGTTACAAAAAATACAAAAGAACATTTGTTTTTTTCTTTGTATTATCTTTTACCACATCTATTGTGTTATATTCTCCTACATTCCTTTCACATTTCCACAAACTTCAAAGTCTTTCCTCTCAAATGATACAAATAATATGCATATCCTTGCTTCAGGGCCTGAGGTACAGGCAGTTAGATTAGAATATGTCATTTTCGTCAAAAATTGAAAACAATGGGCGGATCCTTAAGAGGTTTAATGGCTGTGATAGGAGAAAACTGAGGATGGATCAACAACATTGTAGTTACTCCACAATACTAAAATAAATGAGAGAGTGAAAAGAAGGAAGCCTGTACAGAATAAAAAATATTAGAAAACATGCATCCTTGTCACGACTTCCGCCGACGTTGGTCCCTAACCTTGTTCGGCTTTCTAGTCACCACCAATCCATGTTTCATTTTCGTTTTGTGTTCATTATACACACCTGGTTTCCATTCCATAATCAATGTTCCTTATTTAACCCTCTGGCTTACCTTTCTGTTTTGTGCGTGATTGTCATTGTCATGTGGTTTCGTTATTTTGTGCTCTGGATATGTGTTTTTCCTTGTTGGAACATTGCTTAATTTTTGAGTAAATTCTCTGATTATTACTCATACCTGTGTCCTGCGCCTGACTCTGCCTTATCCATTCACCTAATCGCTGACAATCCTGTTTGCAATAAGGCTGCCAAAAAAAGTGGGATTTAAAAAAACTTTATGTCCTGAAAACAAAGCGTTATGTTTGGGGCAAATCCAACTCAACACATTACTAAGTAACACTCTTCATATTTTCAAGCATGGTCGGTGGCTGCATCATGTTATGGGTATGCTTGTCATTGCCAAGGAATGAGGAGTTTTTTTAGGATGAAAAATAATGGAATAGATCCTAGAGGAAAACCTGGTTCAGTCTCCTGAGAGACTACTGAGACACTGGGAGACAAATTCACCATTCAGCTGGACAATAACCTAAAACACAAGGCCAAATATACACTCAAGTTGCTTACCAAGATGACACTGAATGGTCCTGAGTGACCTAGTTACAGTTTTGAGTTAAATTGGCTTGAAAATCTGTCATTACTTTAAAATGACTGTCTAGCAATGATCAACAACCAACTTGACAGAGCTTGAAGAAAAAGAGCTTGCAAAAAAAGTGCAAATATTGTACAATCCAGATGTGCAAAGCTCTTAGTGTCACGCCTGCTCCCACTCCCTGGCGCTCAAAGGCACCAGGCTCCCCAGCATTACGCACTTCTGCCACCATCATTACAGACACCTGTCTTCCCCTGTCACGTGCATAAGCGATTATTGGACCCACCTGGACTCAATCACCTCTGTCATTACCTCCCCTATATCTGTCTGGTTCCCTGCTCTGTTCCCTGCTTCAGCATTAATTGTCATTTGTCGTTTTGTACCCGTGTGCTGACGCTGTTCTTGTCTTGGTCTTTATCTGTTTCCTGATTAAATGTTGAATCCCTGTACCTACTTCTCAACTCCGGAGTCGGTCCTTACACTTAGAGACTTACCCAGAAAGACTCACAGTTGTAATTACTACCACAGGTGATTCAAACATGTATTGACTCAAGGGTGTGAATACTTATGTAAATTAGATATATTTGTATTTAATTTTTTAGACATTTGCAAACATTTCTATAGAAACGTTTTCACTTTGTTATTATGGGGTATTGTGTGTAGATGGGTGAGATTGTTTTATTTATTTAATTCCTTTTGAATTCAGGCTGTAACATAACTAAATGTGTAATAAGTCAAGGGGCATGAATACTTTCTGAAGGCACTGTATATCCTAAGACCTGTGTACTACACATACCTGTATCCAATATCGTCCCAGCCCCGGTCATCCTGGTGAAAGCGTTGCATGGACCTCATGTCTGCAGAACACTGCTGAAAGGTGAGACAAGGCTGGCCAGGCTGGTAGGTGTGGTGGATGTACATGGACGAGAGGGGGAGTGACAGGGGGGTGGGAGTGCCCCGATATGGTGCAGCCCCCCACTGACACCGTGGGATAATAGCTGGACAGTCTAGAGGTAGAGCAATCCAGAGAGAGATTGAGTTTTAACATGTTTATCCACTCCTTTTTTCAACAATAACACCATGTCTCAATTATTGTTACCATTTGTGCTTTCTTGGATCAAAGTCAAAATTATTCCAATAAATGTTTACCTGTCCTTTTTTTTTTAGCTTTCCCTGCATTACAGTAACCCTCTGTATCTCCACTGTCTCCCTCTGCAGTGGGGTTTACTTACCCATGTATCTGTTGACAAACTCCTTTATTCCTTCCCTAACCACAGCTGTCAGCTCTTCCTTTTCCTGTGCCAACATCGTGGAGTGGTCGATCAGTCTCCTCTGAAGGACAAGGGATCTCACCACCTGCCTCTGCAGGAGGGGGGGCCTGACCAGTTCTCTGAAGTTCTCCCTGCGTAGGTGGCTGATCAGACGAGGAGCAGCATCCAGTCCTTCCCCCTCAAGACGATGACAGTAGTACCTCCTCAGTAGGCTGCTCAGCTTGAGAGGATGCTGGGACTGAGCTGAGACCTCAATCCCCAGAATCACACCATCCATACCGCCGTTAACCAGGGCATCGGTGGCGAGGGAGGGCTTGTCAGAGAGGGTGAAGACCTGAGGCGAGGTCACGTCATCCCAGCAGCCATCAGGGCCCAGGCGTTGGGAGAGGAGAGAGCTGTGGAAGCGCTGGAAGGACAGACCCAAGTTCCTAGCCAAAGTGAGGGGGTACAGGCCATGGACCCGACACCTCGTCTTAGACACTAGCCCAGCTTCAATACCCAGGAGGACTGGGCTCATAGCAACCGTGGTGCCATCAGCAGTAAGGACAACCCCTTCCTCTCTACCTCTCTCTGTCACCTTGTGGCGCATAGCCCTGACAATGAAATCTGAGAGATTGGAGTCCATGACTGGTGCCTCTGAGGTGCTGTCCTCCCTGATAGTGCCCAAGAAGTGCTGCATGAACTCATCTCTGAGACCGGCTGCCCTGCGCAGGCCTCTCAACACATTTACAGGCTCCAGTCCAGGGTTACTGTCTTCTACCTGCTCCAACACTCTGATGAAGTCATCCATATGCTGGGAGGACGTGACTGAAATCAGAAAACACACTCGTTTACATTTGATAATATTCAGCATCGCGTTTCTATAAACAAAAACGACATATTGTTCTGTAATGCACCCTATATTGCATAAAATAGCATTTTCTTGCAACTTTATTTATTTATATTATTTATTTCACCTTTATTTAACCAGGTAGGCAAGTTGAGAACAAGTTCTCATTTACAATTGCGACCTGGCCAAGATAAAGCAAAGCAGTTCGACACATACAACACAGAGCTACACATGGAGTAAAACAAACATACAGTCAATAATACAGTAGAAAAATAAGTCTATATACAATGTGAGCAAATGAGGTGAGATAAGGGAGGTAAAGGCAATAAATAGGCCATGGTGGTGAAGTAAATACAATATAGCAATTAAAACACTGGAATGGTAGATTTGCGGTGGAAGAATGTGCAAAGTAGAGATAGAAATAATGGGGTGCAAAGGAGCAAAATAAAAAAAATACAGTAGGGGGAGAGGTAGTTGTTTGGGCTAAATTATACATGGGCTTTGTACAGGTGCAGTAATCTGTGAGCTGCTCTGACAGCTGGTGCTTAAAGCTAGTGAGGGAGATAAGTGTTTCCAGTTTCAGAGATTTTTGTAGTTTGTTCCAGTCATTGGCAGCAGAGAACTGGAAGGAGAGGCGGCCAAAGGAAGAATTGGTTTTGGGGGTGAACAGAGAGATATACCTGCTGGAGTGCGTGCTACAGGTGGGTGCTGCTATGGTGACCAGCAAGCTGAGATAAGGGGGGACTTTACCTAGCAGGGTCTTGTAGATGACCTGGAGCCAGTGGTTTGGCGACGAGTATGAAGCGAGGGCCAGCCAATGAGAGTGTCCAGGTCGCAGTGGTGGGTAGTATATGGGGCTTTGGTGACAAAACGAATGGCACTGTGATAGACTGCATCCAATTTATTGAGTAGGGTATTGGAGGCTATTTTGTAAATGACATCGCCGAAGTCGAGGATCGGTAGGATGGTCAGTTTTACAAGGGTATGTTTGGCAGCATGAGTGAAGGATGCTTTGTTGCGAAATAGGAAGCCAATTCTAGATTTAACTTTGGATTGGAGATGTTTGATGTGAGTCTGGAAGGAGAGTTTACAGTCTAACCAGACACCTAGGTATTTGTAGTTGTCTACATATTCTAGGTCAGAACCGTCCAGAGTAGTGATGTTGGACGGGCGGGCAGGTGCAGGCAGCGATCGGTTGAAGAACATGCATTTAGTTTTACTTGTATTTAAGAGCAATTGGAGGCCACGAAGGAGAGTTGTATGGCATTGAAGCTCGTCTGGAGGGTTGTTAACACAGTGTCCAAAGAAGGGCCAGAAGTATACAGAATGGTGTCGTCTGTGTAGAGGTGGATCAGAGACTCACCAGCAGCAAGAGCGACATCATTGATGTATACAGAGAAGAGAGTAGGTCCAAGAATTGAACCCTGTGGCACCCCCATAGAGACTGCCAGAGGCCCGGACAACAGACCCTCCGATTTGACACACAGAACTCTATCAGAGAAGTAGTTGGTGAACCAGGCGAGGCAATCATTTGAGAAACCAAGGCTATCGAGTCTGTCGATGAGGATGTGGTGATTGACAGAGTCGAAAGCCTTGGCCAGGTCAATGAATACACTTGCACAGTATTGTTTCTTATCGATGGCATTTAAGATATCGTTTAGGATATTGAGCGTGGCTGAGGTGCACCCATGACCAGCTCTGAAACCAGATTGCATAGCGGAGAAGGTATGGTGAGATTCAAAATGGTCGGTAATCTGTTTGTTGACTTGGCTTTCGAAGAGCTTAGAACGGCAGGGTAGGATAGATATAGGTCTATAGCAGTTTGGGTCAAGAGTGTCCCCTTTGAAGAGGGGGATGACCGCAGCTGCTTTCCAATCTTTGGGAAACTCAGATGAAACGAAAGAGAGGTTGAACAGGCTAGTAATAGGGGTTGCAACAATTTCGGCAGATCATTTTAGAAAGAAAGGATCTTCCTCTAAGTAGCTGTAATGCATTTCCATGCTGACTTTCTTGCCCTCTCTCGAAAAGAGTTTGACTGGTCACGACCTTTAAATAAATAGGAGAAAAGTGAACACAAACAGATTGAGTTACCTTTGCATTCAGTGTGAGCACTGACCAAGACCACAAGAAGGGTCAGACACCATTTCCAGTGCGGTTCCATTGGAGAAATCATTGAGTCGACGCCCTGTGCTCCTGACATGTATTATGCATTGCATCGCCTACCTTGAAACATTTATAGGAAGGCAAACACATCAAGTGAATTATGCAACCACTGTACAAACAGATACAGTGCTGATTAATTTGAGCCATTTATTGAGGGACATGGTGTGGGAAATTGGCAACTGTTAGGTAAGTGTGTGTGGACATGTGTGTTTGTCCTTCTGGCTCAAGGTCTTTCTGAATTTAAATGTTTACCTTATTGCATTACACCACTGTCACTATTACAACCTTTAGGCCGGCAATTTATTTTTCCCCCTTCTCCTCAAGTACTTTGCATAGACTGTTGTTTCATAATATCTCAATATTAAACAATATTCTGTTTAAAACTACTGTACAGCAGCATCACATTGTGTGTTGTGTTTAGGTAACAGTCTCTATTTAATCATTGAAAGGTCTGTGACGCATGAGAAGGCAAGCATGTTCTTGTTTCTTTTCCAAATGGCCTTGAAATACGCAGCAAGAACTCAAAGGAAATTCACATGCATCATTTTACCGGAATATTTTTTTTAAACCATGCAATTGACATTAGGACATCTTGCATTTTAAAAAACTTTTTCAAGGCATGTAATTTAGATTACACATGTGGCAACCGCTAAATGTCAGATGAGCACATGCACTGCTGATGATAGATCAGTGCTTTACTAGAACAAGACACGTGACCAGAACAGGAAGTCACCAACACAGCAGCAGGCTGAAAACATTGAAAGACGGTAAGGGGTTTTAGGTCCTTATATAAGAATAATTAATTAACTAAATAAAATGTTTAGCTTGTTAACAGTGTGAATGACTTTTGGCTTTTTTGTCGTCGAGTGAGCTCGCTAGCTTGCTTGCCAATTTTAGCTAGCTAAATTAGCACTAGCTAGCAGCTACATTAGCTGGCTAGTTATGCTAGCATCCAATATACATTATCTTCCCCTTTCATCTGCGCTAGCAGCCACTGTTGTTTTTCCAATGCAGTTAGCTCCTCCTAATTCACGGAATCGTCGTTGACTAATCTCTGCATATGTACTGCAGGTAAAGATTTCCGCATGCGCCGAAGCTGGCCCTCTTGAGGCGCGGCAACCTGAATCCCAAAACAACCCCTATAGGCCGTACTCCTTTCACCTGATTTATGCGCGAGGCACGTGACTACACAGCGCGCTGTGACGAATTCTAGAGGTGTGAGCCATACTTCCGCCCTAGGCCCTTGTTAAGATCTAAAAAAATAAAAAATCATTTAAATACTAAAATACTAGGATAGGTAAACATTGTGGTTGAAGATCCTGCCCTCTAGGCTAGTTGAAAGTGTTGCCAGTTATCTATCTATAGCTAATCCTCTCAGATCTTCGCCTGCCTAGGGTAGTGGTGAGGGGTTGATTTGTAATTGAGAGGGCTAGCATATTATCACTTCAGGCTATTTTACTTCTATTTACAGATCATTCTCTTTCAGAAAATGGACACTCGG
Organism: Oncorhynchus tshawytscha; assembly: GCF_018296145.1. Taxonomy (NCBI): domain Eukaryota; kingdom Metazoa; phylum Chordata; class Actinopteri; order Salmoniformes; family Salmonidae; genus Oncorhynchus; species Oncorhynchus tshawytscha. Next base: position 80,529,094 of record NC_056437.1, read on the forward strand.
TTCACGAGAGGAAAGTCAAACATCCTGGAACGGCCTCTAACCCGTCCCAAGACTGAAGTCAGTGTGAGTGCCTTTGCACTGCTCTTCTCTGAGATGGTGCAGTATTGCCAGAGCCGCGTGTACTCTGTGTCCGAGCTCCAGCAACGCTTGGCAGACCTGGGTCAGAGCGTTGGCGCCAGTATGCTGGATGTGCTGGTGCTGAGGGAGAAGAATGGGAAGAGGGAGACCAAGGTGCTTAACATACTGCTCTTCGTCAAGGTATGTGCTTGCATGGGATCAAGGTAGATAAGTTCATATGTAACAGTCTGATAAGGTGTAACACTTGTCATTATGCCCATGCATAAGTACATGTCTATAATTTTCAATTTGCTTCATATAGGTGTCAGTATGGAAAGCCATGTTCGGTAAGGAGGCAGACAAGCTGGAGCAGGCCAACGATGACGACAAGACCTACTACATCATAGAGAAGGAGCCACTGATCAACGCTTACATCTCTGTGCCCAAGGAGAACAGCACACTAAACTGTGCTGCATTCACCGCTGGCATCGTAGAGGCCATTCTCACACACAGTGGCTTCCCTGCCAAGGTCACAGCCCACTGGCACAAGGGCACCACGCTCATGATCAAGTTTGATGAAGCTGTGATAGCCAGAGACAAGGCCCTGGATGGCAGATAGATGAGAGAGTGTTGGTGTACACATGCTAGAATAAGAGAATGATGAAGTTGATCATCATTCTCACTAGGTCTCAATATGCTCTGCCGTGTGAACGAGCCAGTAATGTGAGATATGGACTGAGTGGGTGAGTGGTTTGTCTGTAGACAAGTCTGCATAGGAGTAGTTGAGTTGTGAATATACAGTATATTGAGAAGTGAAACAGGATGTCTTTGTATCACCACATGAGAGAGCGTAAATATGAATGAATGTTTAGAATGTTAATCCCAATTCTGAGCTATTATATTTATTTGGTCCAAGGAGAGTTCATATGAGACAACATTTATAAAGGTCAATGTTTCTTGTGAATCTCCTCAGTCAGTCAACCCTTATCTAATGACTTTGACATGACTTTGACATTCTCACTGACAGTGTATCTTAAACCATCTCTTATGACTGCATAGGACATCATCTCTTGTTTTTGATATCTCAAGACATTTCTGAATCACACAAAGGACCAACACATTGAAAATATGGACTGCAGTATAATACACCGATATGTGCAATGGTTTACCCTCCAACAGAGTTCAACGTGGTGAAATTAAAGACTGTCATTGTGTTCCCTAAACAAATTACATTTTAAGCTATTATTCAAAATGTGAAAGTTATCAGTGGTCCTTTCCACAGAACATTATGTTGGCAAAAATGTCCTGACTCAGGGGTTTGTAGGTGTAGTTTTATTTTACACCTTTATTTGTTTATATCTAGACATGTTTGAAATACGTTTACTGTTTATCACCGTGTGTAAGCATTTGAGCAATTAACTGATATTAAAAGACTTGCTGAGTAATTCTAAAGATCCGGTGATCATATGAGGAAAATCGATGAATCCAGGGGTGTGTTCAATTTGTTTGATACGTTCAACAATTTGTACTTAACATTTACATTTTAGTAATTTAGCAAACGCTTTCTCTAAATTTCTTGTACGTTTTTGAACATAGTGTGACGTACGGTGGGTGTGCCGGAGTGTAGCTTGAAGAAATTAGTGACATTTAACTATCAATGCAATGGTTGGGGCTAATGGGGGTTGACAAACGCTATCACGAATTAGATATTTTGAGACCAATGACCATTTTCCAGACATGTCACATGGTGATTGTCATGTGAGCATTGGAAGCTGCGGCTTTGTGATTGACTGGAGAGCGCAGCGTCCCTATTCTCTTGTAATTTGTTTCCTCAATGTTTAGCTTTCTGACAGTCCTAAAATATCACTTCTTAAATTGTATTATTCGTAGGAATTCATTAATGTCCTGCAAAGCATCGCCATGGCATCAACGAACTGTAACTGCATCCAAGACGGTACAGGTTGGTCATGTACTTCAATGTATCAGTCTAAACCTATTTTTTTTTAATTAACCAGCATATACCAAACTCGGTCCTCGGGACCACAAGGGGTGTACGTTTTGGTTTTTGCCCTAACACCACAAAATTATTAAAGCTTGATGTTTTGAATCAGCTGCACCCCTTGGGGTCCCGAGGACCGAGTTTGGTAAACCTAAAGGTGTATAAAGTAACTATTTTTCATAAGGATAATGTATTTGTTGTATAGTGTTAAATGAGAAGGCTGCATGTCATCTGTGAGTGCCCGGCATCGCAATATGATCATAATAGGCTAATTGTATATCAACAATGCTTCCATTGCTGTATCATACATAGCCCAATAATATAACGTCACTAAATGTTATTTTCAGAGGCGAATTGATTCTGACAGCCAAATAATCAAATTTAACGTGAATCGATCCTCAATTGCGATTACGGTTCTAGAAACATTAAGCTTTCTACTTTCATATCACGAAAATAATTTCACAAATGCAAAATATACACTTACTGTACACTGTTTTAACAGTTTCAACCAGCAGTATTTGTCAGTTTCAACACGTTTGTGGCGTCCTTGTTCCCGCACAGGTGTTGGGAGACGCAGTTAGCTAATTAGCACAGGTAGTCGCCTCCAACTTCCGTAAACAAACCGAAGTAAAATTGGCATACATTAACATCTATAAAATGCCGTTTAAGCTAACGTTACATAAATCAATAACGTTTTCACTGATTATGACAATCAACGAACTAGGTATGATTTATTCTGTAAATGTCTAGTGTACTTTTACAACCTATGCTTTGAGTAGAAATTCCAGTTTTGATTTGATAGAAATACATACATTCTCGAATATTGCATTTTAAAGATGAAGAAATCAATAACTAATTCAGTGATTGTTGCAGAAAAGTGAAAATATGCATTTATTTGCAATAACTTTAAAGACATGTTAATTTCAAGTGCAATTTGTTCTATATAAAGTTAGACAATGTTTACATAAAGTTGTACAATGTTTACAATCTTAAATTGTATGCCAAATCAATGTTTGTATTTTTAGTGCAACAGTTCCACATTTTAAAGTAGTTACAAGACACAACAGTCATTTATTTATACGTCTCTAATTTAACAGCAAAGAGGCCCCTTCAATTATTTTCTATTTTGGCTTTGTTGAAGTCCTTTGTCATCCCCAGACAAGCTGAATGGTACCATCTCCTGAGGTAATAGATTCAACTTTTCAACAGTTGAATCAAATGTTTAATACCCCAGGTATTCCCAGATCACATTCTGGAAAGTCTATAGATTCAGTGGTCACTTTATTAGGTACAACCCCTTTTGCATCAGGAACAGCATGAATTTAAAACTGTTGATGAAACTGGGAAAGAAGATTTTTGCAACTCTGCCTAGAAGGCCAGCATCCTGGAGTCGCCTCTTCACTGTTTGCGGGTACTATTTAATGAAGCTGCCAGTTGAGGACTTGTGAGGCATCTGTTTCTCAAACTAGACACTCAAATGTACTTGTCCTCTTGCTCAGTTTTGCATCTGGGCCTCCCACTCCTCTTTCTATTCTGGTTAGAGCAAATTTGCGCTGTTCTGTGAAGGGAGTAGTACACAGCGTTGTATGAGATCTCTAGTTTCTTGGCAATTTCTCGCATGGAATAGCCTTCATTTCTCAGACCAAGAATAGACTGACAAGTTTCAGAAGAAAGTTCTTTGTTTCTGGTAAATTTGAGCCTGTAATCGAATCCACAAATGCTGATGCTCCAGATACTCAACTAGTCTAAAGAAGGCCAGTTTTGTTGCTTCTTTAACCAGAACAACATTTTTCAGCTGTGCTAACATAATTGCAAAAGGGTTTTCTAATGAACAATTAGCTAACACAACGTGCCATTGGAACACAGGAGTGATGGTTGCTGATAATTGGCTGCTGAATGCCTATGTAGATATTCCATTAACAATCAGCCGTGTCCAGCTACAATAGTAATTTACAACATTAACAATGTCTACATTGTATTTCTGATAAATTTGATGTTATTTTAATGGACAAAAAAATGAATGAGCTTTTCTTTCAAAAACAAGGAAATGTCTAAGTGACCCTAAAAAATGTAACGGTAGTATATGTTATGGTTCACTCTTAGTCTTCCTTGCAGTATCTCCACTGTGGAATGTCCATGTTGATCCTCTTGGTTGTCTTGGTCCTCTTGATCCATCCACCTGTCTTCTTTGTTAGTCAGGCCTGACTCCTTCATCCTGTAGTTTCTTCCTGTAATTTAATTTAATATGACTGAAGATGCAGAATTTTTTGCCAGGCCCCTTCTAATAGGGTATAATAGACTTGTTAGAACTTTGACCACATGCCCTATATACGGATGACATGCCATCTATCAAATCAAAACTGGAATTTTTACTCAAAACAGAAGTTGTAAAAGTATGCTAGACATTTATAGAATAAATCATACCTAGTTTGATGATTCTGTGACAATTGGTGAATTAGTTATTGATTTTTAAATGGCTTCTGTTGACTGTTTACCGGCTGTCCGTCGGCTGTCTGTCGGCTGTCTGAATATAAAACCAACTTTACCTCAGTCGAAAACAAGCACTTTAACATGGAAATATGGCAGAGTGGGAACCCTATAAAGATGTATTAATTGAACTTTTTTGTTTTTGGAAAATTATTTGTTGATATGGAAATGAAGTTCCATGTTTCCAAAACCCTGTCCCTTGCAAGTCCTATTTGCTTTTAGAAAGAGCTTCAGGGCTCTGTCAGAGCCTTGGACCGCACCAGCAAACAAACGTTCCCACAACTTTAGAGAAGTTAAGTCTCTTTAGTTCATGAACTAACTTTTTCATAGGAATGTTCCCGTGATGTGCAAGGAATGTTTCCAAGAGACCATCCCCCCCCTTAATGTCAAATATAACTTGGTTGCCATGCTCTCCAGAATTTGAGATATTAATGTTCTCGAAACGTTCCATAAACATTGGGCTCCCGAGTGGCGCAGCATTCTAAGGCACTGCATCTCAGGGCTAGAGGCGTCACTACAGACCTTGGTTCGATCCCGGCCTGTATCACAACCGGCGGCGATCGGGAGTCCCATAGGGCGGTGCACAATTGGTCCAGCGTCGTCCATGTTTGGCCGGGGTAGGCTGTCATTGTAAAATAAAAATGTGTTCTTAACTGACTTGCCTAGTTAAACAAATGATTGTGTCCAGTTTTTTGAAGGTTAGGAGAATATTCCATCGATTTTTCCCCCAAACATACACAGAACATGGTTGCCATGTTGTCAGAACATAAGTTAATGTTCTAGACGAGTGTCATGGGAACGTTGCAAGAACATTTCTGTATCAGTTGTCAGGACATCGGCTGATAATTTACAGAGATTTAATAGTGGTTTAATGTTGGTGGGGCATGTTAAACTGTTTTAATGATATTCCTGAATCACTATGATCAATAAAATAGTTTTTTTCTTGTGTACTTTTTAACAGAGGTGATATTTACTTCAAATTGCAGTCGCCCTATTGCTTAAGCCTATCAAGTTGTTTCATCTATATAAATGCTAGATGAAGGAGGGGTTAGGGTTTTTTCTGGACAGGGCCTATTGGCCTAACTATACTGGCCCATTAAGCACATGTCCAAGAGATATCATTATTGGGACAGTGGTTAGGGCATTCGTCATTGGTAATGGAGACCTGGGTTCCAGACCTGCTAGGAGAGTCACCCTACTTTCTAATTCTTAGCAATATACACTGAGTGTACAAAACATTAGGAACACTATGATATGATCCTCATATTCAGTTGCACCTGCTTCTGCCCTCAGAACAGTCTCAGTTTGTTTGGGCATGGACTCTACAGGGATGCTGGAACATTTTGACTCCAATGCTTCCCACAGTTGTGTCAAGGTGAGTGGATGTCCTTTGGGTGGTGGACCATTTTTGATGCACACGGGAAACTGTTGAGCGTGGAAAAACCCAGCAGCTTTGCAGTTCTTGACACTCAACCAGTGCACCTGGCATCTACTACCATACCCTGTTCAAAGGCACTTAAATCTTTTGTCTTGCACATGAATGTCACAAATAAAATCCATGTCTCAAGGCTTAAAAATCCTTCTTTAACCTGTATTTGGCACATGTGACAAATACAATTTGATTTGAGATGTAGGTGAGGAGACAACAGGTGTTTGAGTGAAATGCTTTGAGTGAAATGCTTACTTACAAGCCCTTAACCAACAATGCTTTAAGAAGTTAAGAAAAAATAACAAGTGTTAAGTAAATTGAAAATAAAAGTAACATAGTTAAACAGCTGCAGTAAAATAACAAGCGTTGCTATATACAGGGGGTAACGGTACAGAGTCAATGTGCAGGGGGGCACCGGTTAGTTGGGCTAATTGAGGTAATATGTACATGCAGGTAGAGTTAAAGTGACTATGCATAGATTATAAACAGAGAGTAGCAGCAGTGTAAAAAGAGGGGTCTGGGTAGCCCATCTACCCTGATTTGAAGTAGAGTTAACAGGTAACATCAATAATGGATCATAATTTTCACCTGGTCAGTCTGTCATGGAAAGAGCAGGTGTTCCTAATGTTTTTCATGCTCCGTGTATGTTAATGTCATTATTTGACAAGTTACAACACACCTACAGTATAGTTGGGCCCTTTCCTGTCCAGAAAAAACCCTACCCCCTCCTCCCTAGGCACTTGTGTAGATCTGAAACAACTTGATACGTGTGAGGCTGGAAGTAATTGGGTGAATGCACTTTGAGGTATATCTCAGCTCTGTTAAAAGTACACTCAGGATTTTTTTTATTGATCATAGAGATTCAGGAAAACAGGTTAACATGCCTAACCAACATTAGACAACTACACTGAAAACCCTTAAAATGCCGAAATAAGTAGCCCCAAATCAGTGATGAGACTAGTCAGATTAACCAATATAGGTATTTTAGTTTATAAAAAAATGGATACCTTATTTATATAACTATTCAAACCCTTTGCTATGAGACTTGAAATTGAGCTCAGGTGCATCTTGTTTCCATTGATCATCCTTGACATGTTTCTCCAACTTGATTGGAGTCCACCTATGGTAAATGAAATTGATTGGACATGATTTGACACACCAGTGTATATATACACGGTCCCACAGTTGGCAGGTCATGTCAGAGCAAAAATCAAGCAGTCAGGCTGAAGGAATCGTCCGTACAGCTCACGACAGGTTTTTGTCGAGGCATAGATCTGGGGAAGGGTACCAAAACATTTCTGCAGCATTGAAGGTCCCCAAGAACACAGTAGCCTCCATCATTCTTAAATTGGAATACAGGAATACATGTAAATGGGATTTTTTTATACATTTACAAAATGTTTTTGCTTTGTCAATATGGGTTATTTTGGGTAGATTGAGGGGAAAAACAATTTAATCAATTTTAGAATAAGGCTAACAACAATGTGGGAAAAGTCAAGGGGTCTATACTTTCTTATTGAATGGGCTATATCATACCTACTGATCCAATGCATGCTTGAATTACATAATTATAGTATAATTATACCACATCGCTTTCCCGCTTCCTCTTTTTCAGCAGCAATATCAAGCTATGAGTGCCCTTTTTACATATGCCTTCCATGTTGTATGTAGAAACTCATGTCTGTCATTGATTCTCTCTCAGAGAAGGATGAGCTGTTCTCGCCTGTGAGCAGCTACAGGTCCGATGACCTCAGTGGCAGGAACCCCCGGGTCACCGGTCTGGTAGGCTCAGAGCTCAGGCAACAGCAGCAGGAGGAGGAGGCACTGCGGAGGAAGCTCAAGTACTTTTTCATGAGTCCCTGTGACAAGTACCACGCCAAGGGCCGCAAGCCCTTTAAACTGGTTCTGCAGCTGCTCAAGATCCTCATTGTCACTGTACAGGTTAGCCTTTACTGAACTGAATAATTGGTATTCATGATGGGGCTTCTGTTGATTTTTCATTGTTTTAACTTTTAATCCCCTGTCACTCCCTTTTCTAGTTAGTCCTGTTTGGCTTGAGTAACCAGATGGTGGTGACATTCAAGGAAGAGAACACAGCATCCTTTAAACATCTTTTCCTTAAAGACTACCGGGATGGCTCTTCAATGGCAATCCACACACAGAGTGAACTCTATAGCCATATTTATTATGCTGTAGATCAGGTATTAGACCTGCAGATGAGTGACTTCTCATCCCTCTCATTGTGTTCTATGTAAAGCCTTGTGTTATTGCTGTGTTTTTAAATGATCTTTTGTCTTCCTTGTCTGTCTATATGATGTCTTGCTATTAGTATAACTGTGTTATGTTACCTATTCCATTCATCATCCTTTCTATTTTCTTTTCCTCAGTTCCTGGCTCTACCACAGACATCAGTGGGGCAGTATGCATATGTGTGGGGTGAGGGTGTGAATGGGAGTGCCCTCTCTCTGTGCCAGCGGTACTACAAGAGGGGCATCATCGACCCCATCAACGACACCTTTGACATCGACCCCGAAGTTATCACCGGTACCCTGGCTGCATTCTCCTTTTTTCCCCTGTTCATTAATTTATCTATCAAATTCCCCCTCCAGGTATTTCACATCAATCTGTCGGTCTTGTTTTTTTTAATCCACTGCCAGTTGTCTTTGGCCCGTTAGGAAGTAACTGTTAGTGAGTCAAAGCTCCACATATGGCAAGATTTGCCCTCTAACCGTGCCCTACTTTCAGTGCTGAGAATAGATCCTGTCCATAAAAGCATTAACCAAATAAGTGCTATTTCCACTAACATCAGCAAAATAATAGAGAGCTGGCCAAATGGACGTCTTCTATTCGATTCACCTGCTGATTTCACAAAGATAGTTAGTTAGCACACTGTTTTTTATGTGTTTTGGCAACGGACCATTGTTTGAAATGTTATCAAAAGCGGTTGAGTCAAGGTTGGCAACTAAACAGAAGTAGTTAAGATAACCTTGTATTTCAAAATATTGAAGTTGTGAAAGTATTTTCCATTGGCTTTGGAAAAAAAGTGAATAACAGAATACTTGCAAGTGTCAAATGTACACTGGGTGTAGAAAATATTAGGAAGACCAGCTCTTTCCATGACAGACTGACCGGGGGAATCCAGGTGAAGCTATGATCTCTTATTGATGTTACTTGTTTAATCCATTTCAAGCAGTGTAGATGAAGGGGAGGATAAATGGATTGTGTATGTGTACCATTCAGAGGATGAATGGGCAACACAATATTAAGAAGTTGTTCCTAATGTTTGGTATACTCAGTGTATATGGTTCTGGAAATAAATCTTCTGGATTTGTGTTTTTGTTCCTACTCTCTCTCAACTTGCTTTTATTCCATCCTTCTGTCTTTTTCAGATTGCATTGGTGTAGACCCACTACCAGACCCCTCTCCTCCTGATTACAGTGACTACAAGAACTTAATTCTCCAGTTTCACAAGTGAGACACACAATGGTCCCCCTTCCTCCCTCTCCCCCTTTTATTCTTGCATGCAATTTCTCATAGGGTTTTGAATCCCATTTTTGTAATTTTGTCAGTCCTTATGTTAATATATTGCTTATGGTAATGCTTATGTAACTCGAGTTGTTTCAGCATTACATATCAACATGGAACATTACTGGGTAATATCACTTCTCTATTGAGATTACATGCATTCCTCTTACTGGATCTTGTCTCTCGTCTTCTTCTTGGTCTCCAGACTGATCAATGTGACCATTCAGTTCCAGCTGAAGGCAATAAACATCCAGACCATCATCAACAATGAGATCCCTGACTGCTACACTTTTGCTATTATGGTGAAATGACCTACCAATTTCCCCTGAACAGCCCAGTTTCCCCTATATGCATTTCAATTGTGGCCGCCACAAATGTTTTAAGTGTCAACATAAGCGTGTAAATACAGATATAATGTATGTAGAATATATATATATATATAACGGTGCAATATATTTAAAAATAAGATCATCTTTGAGAACTAACAATCACCAAAAAGAAACTAGGCAGTCATGGCATGTGGCCCCCACTGATTTTGTTATAATTTGAGTCACTCCGATGGCATAAGAACACAGCATAAACCATGGCGAAATATGTAGAATTGGAGGAAATTAGCTTTAAAACAGCAAAATTGTCTCCGCAGCCAAGAGGGTCTCTAAAACCACGCCATTGGCCATGCCCACTAGCACGCCACACCCCTTCGCCCAACTTTGCCACCTCTGCTGAAAAAATTCCTAGGGGAAGCACTGCTGCCCCATACAGCCCACTGTATCTTAGACAGCCCACTGTATCTTAGCTGTTATAAAGCCAGGGTTTGTGTTGTAGCTACGTTTAGTGTGTGTATTGTGGTTGCTGTCAGGTTGTCCTGGATAACAAGGCTCACAGCGGCAGAGTGAAGATCAGCCTGCTCAACCATGCCTCCATCAAGAAGTGCAAAGACCCCAACGTGTGGGGACATGGTGAGAGAGCGTGGGATGGGGGGGTACTGACATTTTTGATGGGGAGGTAAAGCTTGAGATTGATTCACTTCTTTCCTGCTGTTCCTTTTCCTTCCCTTCACTCCCTAGCTTAATTAATTCAAACACCCCTTCTCTCTTCTTCCTCCAATAGCGGAGAACTATGCACGGGAGGCTTTTGACTTGCTGGTGGCCATAGTGTGTCTGCTGTCCCTGCTGCTGTGTGGTCGCTCCATCCTCAGAGGAGTCATCCTACAACATGTAAGACCAAGGCTGAGCCCCAAAAGTCTAAAGCGTTGTTACATTGTAATTATTTGAACAAAAATATAAATGCAACAATGGGATAGCACATCGCTGCAGAATGCTGTGGAGTCATGCTGGTTAAGTTTGCCTTGAATTCTAAATAAATCACAGACAGTGTCCCCAGCAAAGCACCCCCACACCACCACCTCCATGCTTCACGGTTGGAACCACACATGTGGAGATCATCCGTTCACCTACTCTGCGTCTCACAAAGACACGGCTGGAACCAAAAATCTCAAATTTGTACTCCTCAGACCAAAGGACATATTTCCACCATTGCTTGTTTATTGGCCCAAGCAAGTCGCTGCTTCTTTTTCATGTCCTTCAGTAGTGGTTTCTTTGCAGCAATTCGACCATGAAGGCCTGAGTTCATGGAGTCACCTCAACATCAAATGTTCAGAGATGTCTCTTACTTGAATTCTGTGAAGCATTTATTTGGGCTGCGATTTTTGAGGTGCAGTTAACTCGAATGAATTTATCCTCTGCAGCAGGGATAACTCTGTATTTTCCTGTGGCTGTCCTCATGAGAGCCAGTTTCATCATAGTGCTTGATGGTTTATGCGACTGCACTTGAAGAAACTTTCAAAGTTCTTGATGTTTTCCGCATTGACTGACCTTCATGTCTTAAAGTAATGATAGACTGTTTCTCTTTGTGTAGTTGAGCTGTTCTTGCCATAATATGGACTTGGTCTTTTACCAAATAGGGCTATCTTCTGTGTACCACCCTGCCTTGTCACCACACAACTGATTGGCTCAAACGCATTAAGAAGGAAAGAAATTCCACAAATTAATTTTTAACAATGCACACCTGTTCATTGAAATGAGTAGGTCAACTTGCGACCCCATTTTCATATCAATCAATCAAATGTATTTATGAAGCCCTTTTTACATCAGCCGATGTCACAAAGTGCTTCTACAGAAACCCAGCTTAAAACCACAAATGGCAAGCAATGCCGATGTAGAAGCACGGTGGCTAGGAAAAACTCCCAAGAAAGGCCGGAACCTAGGAAGAAACCTAGAGAGGAACCAGGCTCTGAGGGGTGGCCAGTCCTCTTCTGGCTGTGCCAGGTGGAGATTATAACAGTACATGGCCAAGTTGTTCAAATGTTCATAGATGACCAGCAGGGTCAAATAATAATAATCACAGTGGTTGTGCAACAGGTCAGCACCTCCTGAGTAAATGTCAGTTGGCTTTTCAGAGCTGATCATTCTGAGTTAGAGACAGCAGGTGTGGTAGAGTGAGAGAGTCAAAAACAGCAGATCTGGAACAAGGTAGCACGTACGGTGAACAGGTCAAGGTTCCTTAGCCGCAGGCAGAACAGTTGCAACAGGAGCAGGAGCACGACCAGGTGGACTGGGGACAGCAAGGCCATATCAGGCGGCCTAGTTTGGGAACCCCTGGTTTATTCTGTTCATTTCTCTGTCCCGTCTCTCTGTGTGTTTCTGACAGGAGTATGTCCAGTTCTTCAGACACAGACTGAATCACAGTGTGTGCTGGGCAGACAGGATGGAGTTCATTAATGGCTGGTTCATCCTGCTCATCATCAGTGACCTGCTCACCATCACCGGCAGCTTCATCAAGATTGGCATAGAGTCCAAGGTAATACAGAACAATGCATTACTTTTAGTTTCATATCTTTCCAGGCCTGCACCAGTCACCCCACCGTTAGAATTAGACAGCAAATAATATAATTATTAATACAAATTATTTAATTGACTCTGTCAATTAATCTATGATGTGTGTGGGATTTTGCTTGGTACCTCCACTCTGCTGGTGTGGGTGGGAGTCCTCCGCTACCTCAGTTTCTTCCAGAAGTACAATGTGAGTGAGTCACACAAAAATGCACACATTGACATTTAAGTGAATGGCTTTCTGAGGAGATTTTGCGTCACTTGCCACTTTTTCTTTTTCCATGTGTAAATCAGTCTTACATTTTCTCTCTTCCTCATTCTCAGATCCTGATTGTGACGCTGCGGGCTGCTTTCCCTAATGTAATCCGCTTCTGCCTCTGTGTAGCTGCCATATACCTGGGTTATTGCTTCTGTGGCTGGATCGTGCTGGGTCCTTACCATACCAAGGTATTTGATCATGGACAGGACGCACACACATGTATTCTTAATGAATAATAAAAATATCACAAATTGCTGAAACTGAAAAATAAATGTGTTCTAATACACCAACTCAACCTCTGTCCCCGCAGTTCCGCTCTCTGTCCATGGTGTCAGAGTGCCTGTTTTCTCTGATCAACGGGGACGATATGTTTGTGACGTTTGCAGAGATGCAGAAGAGTGGCACGCTGGTGTGGGTGTTCAGCCAGGTCTACCTCTACACCTTCATCTCCCTCTTCATCTACATGGTGCTCTCCCTCTTCATTGCTCTCATCACCGGAGCCTACGATGCCATCATGGTACTGTGGGAGGGATGAGGGGACTGATAGAAGGAGAGGATGAGGGATGGCAGGTGGAATGAGTGAATGGGGAAATGCAGGACATATGATTTAGTGACACTAAAATAAAAGATTGAGTGTTGATGAGTGCCATATGGGGAAAAAGGGTACAATGTACAGGAAGTAGGATGGAAGAGGATTCTTTACAGTAGTTTTATCAAAGCACTCTGTCTCTCTACAGGCCCAAACCCAGGAGCCGATGCACATCACAGACCTGCATGCTTTCATAGCAGAGTGTACTGATACACCTTGCTCTGGAAAGTTCAGTGGCCCAGAGGCGTCCTCCTGTTCATTCTTCTGCTGCTGTGACTGAAGAGAGAGTGAGTATGTTCGTGTGTGTGTGTGTGTGTGTGTGTGTGTGTGTCATTCAGGGTTTGATGTTTTTGTAATCTCAATTCCATTGACATAGATTGGTCATTTCTCCATTTCAGATCCACCAGTGGGAGGATGTCTTCTAGGTGATATGACCTTAGACTACACTGTCCTCTGTAGGATGTGCCACGTCGGTGCATTTAAATTCAGACTGGTACAGTATGTTACTAACTGCTGTAGATTGCACATTAATATTTAACACGCCAGTTCATTGGGTTTTTATAACTAACAAGTTACATTCATATGGCTAGCACATTCTGCTAGCTAATTCATGACTGTAATACAGCAATATAGCTAGCTGTCCTTTCAGAGAGAACTGATTTTGCACAACATACTGTATATCTGAATGTTTTACTTAATATGAGTTGTATTTATGCTGCAGTTTTGATTTATATTGTTGATAAGCATTTGTTGAATTGGGTCTGCATGACCCTATGACTGAAGGACGGCAATGGTTTAATTGTGCTTTACTGTGCCTGGGGGGCCCTGAACGTTATGATTGTCCTCTGAATTATGTTTACGACAGAGACGCACACTAACAGACAGGCTGAAACGTGCACACCGTTATGTACTGTATTTTTAGGGAAGGCTACTCACTCTTTGGTCCTTTATTCCCTTCTCCTCCTCTGGATGGGATGACGACATGTTCAAGGACAGGACCTGCAGCCGTAGTTAGTCATCAATATGTATGAAGCCTTTGGTGTGAAGAGACAGGTGTTCCTGACCCGAACACCAATGCGCTGCAAGACAGCTATAGTGGGTTTTATAGTGCACCCTACAGAATCCATATTGCTGAGGAAAAGCCACATTTAAAAAAAAAAAAAACAATGCTAAATGTCTTAAACCACCCTTATTAATTATTTTGTTGGATGACTGTTGCATCTGACTGAAATACAAGGAATTATTTTATGAGATATGTCTGACGTTGTTATATTGAATTCAGTGGTCATTTATTGAATCTCTCTCCGGTCAAATTCATTCTGCAAACCAGTATGTGGTTCAAATCATGATTCACTGAAGGAAAGGGACTGAATTATCATATTGGATCTGTTTTATTTGAAAAATCTTTTGAAGTGATGTAATTTCATTGTATGAAATGTTATGAAAGCTTATAGTGATGTTCATTAGGTGAAAAAAGGACTCTAATTGCACAAGATTTGTAAGCGATCAAAAGGAAGGGAAGAGTTGGACAAATAGAGAAATCATTGATGCCTACCCAGAATGCACTGTTTCTGGTGAAGTTGTTCTTCCATTACATGTTTTCCAAAGATGATTTATTCAAGTATGTGTTGATGACCAAAAATGTAATTTTTTTTTCCATTCTTTGAATGTTTTTACTTGGTACATTTTATCTTGCTTGAGATGATCAGGTATGCATATACGATGAGTCGTGATGACAGAACATGAAGCGGTGCTAAATGTCTCATGACATGCAGCACAGTGGCGCAGCAGATTACATGGAAGGGTAGTAGTACTGTATTTCTTAACTACATGTGCTTTATACTCTGCTAATGTGATCATTTCTGATTTGTTTTACTTTTTGTTTTAAAAATGTTGTGGTTAGTTCGACTGATACTAATAATTTTAGTATGGCCAAATTGCTCAACGTCTACATTTTGGATGAGCGTCTCGATTGTGCATATTTTTTGATACTTTTTTTTAAAGCCGTTCTTGTTTCATGCACTTTTCATTCAGTACATTGCATTCCTTTCTGTCTATTGCCAGTAAACCACCTCCAATTAAAACTATTGAAAAGCATGCTCTTTTACCAAGCTGAAGTCCTATTTTCTGGTGATGTGGTCCATGTTACTGTTTTTCTGCTCTCTCGTCGTCAAGGACATTTTACATTTAGTCCTCTTCATGGTCACTGAGGCAGAACAACCATTTCCTTTTGTTAATTATACCGGTTGAGTGCTCGACCTCAGTGCTCAACATATTAAATCAATCCCTATCCCAGTCTGCTGTGCCCACATGCTTCAAGAGGGCCACCATTGTTCCTGTTCCCAAGAAATCTAAGGTAACTGAGCTAAATGACTATCGCCCCGTAGCACTCATTTCTGTCATCATGAAGTGCTTTGAGAGATGAGTCAAGGATCATATCACCTCCACCCTACCTGATACCCTAGACCCACTCCAATTTGCTTACCGCCCCAATAGGTCCACAGGTGACGCAATCACACTGCCCTAACCCATCTGGAAAAGAGGAATACCTATGTAAGAATGCTGTTCATCGACTACAGCTCAGCATTTAACGCCATAGTACCCTCCAAACTCGTCATTAAGCTCGAGACACTGGGTCTCGACCCCGCCCCGTGCAACTGGGTCCTGGACTTCTTGACGGGCTGCCCCCAGGTGGTGAGGATCAGAGGGGTGGAGATGTTGTTTCCTACCCTCAACACTGGGGCCCCACAAGGGTGCGTTCTGAGCCGTCTCCTGTACTCCCTGTTCATCCATGACGCCTCCAACTCGATCATCAAGTTTGCAGATGACACTACAGTGATAGGCTTGATTGCCAGCAATGACGAGACTGCCTACAGCGAGAAGGTGATGGCCCTCGGAGTGTGGTGTCAGGAAAATAACCTCACACTCAACAGGAACAAAACAAACGAGATGATTGTGGACTTCAGGAACCAGCAAAGGGAGCAGCCCCTTATCCACATCGATGGGACAGTAGTGGAGAAGGTGGAAAGTTAAGTTCTTCGGCGTACACATCATGGACAAACTGAAATGGTCCACCCACACAGACAACGTGGTGAAGGCGCAATAGAACCTCTTCAACCTCAGGAGGCTGAAGAAATTTGGCTTGTCAACAAAAACACTCGCAAACTTTTACAGATGCACAATCGAGAGCATCCTGTCGGGCTGTATCACCGCCTGGTACGGCAACTGCTCCGCCCACAACCACATTGCTCTCCAGAGGGTAGTGAGGTCTGCACAACACATCACCGGGGGCAAACTACCTGCCCTCCAGGACACCTACACCACCCGATGTCACAGGAAGGCCAAAAAGATCATCAAGGACAACAACCACCCGAGCCACTGCCTGTTTACCCCGCTGTCATCCAGAAAGCGAGGTCAGTACAGGTGCATCAAAGCTGGGACCGAAAGACAGAAGCTGTTTTTTCAATCTCAAGGCCATCACACTGTTAAACAGCCATCACTAACATTGAGTGGCTGTTGCCAACATACAGACTCAAATCTCTAATAATTGGATGTAATAAATGTATCACTAGTCACTTTAAACAATGCCACTTTAATAATGTTTACATACCCTACATTACTCATCTCATATGTATATACTGTACTCTATACCATCTACTCCATCTTGCCTAAGCTGCACGGCCATCGCTCATCCATATATTTATATGTACATATTCTTATTCATCCCTTTACACTTGTGTGTGTATAAGATAGTTGTGAAATTGTTGGATTACTTGTTAGATATTACTGCACTGTCGGAACTAGAAGCACAAGCATTTTGCTACACTCACATTAACATCTGCTAACCATGTGTATGTAACCAATAAAATTTGATTTGACCTGTTATGAAGTGTAATGTGACAAACTTGCTTTAAGACAGTTTTCTATGTATATTGATTCATGGTGAATTGTACTTGATCAGATCATCATCGCTTCTCATGCCACTGCCTGCCCAGTACAGTGCCCCTGTGACTGTGGTGGTATGATGGCACCACTAGAGGGAGAAACTAGCCTCTTGTCTGACTCTACATAACCTCTACCAGTCAGCCAGTCAAAGGAAATCAATAGCTGTCTTAGGCCATAAAGAAGGGAGCGAAAACAGAAACAAAGGGGATGAGAGGTAAATAGTTTAAAGTAGCTTGTTTTTAAGGGGCCAAAATGTACTACACGCCAGGACACTTGCACATCGCAAAACAAAAGATAAGTGAAAGGACATAACATGGCTGACGTGAGTCTAGATAAATGCACATAATTAAAAAATACACGTCAAGATGGGGAGGGAAGATCAGTGCAGAGATCTGCACAGTCAGTGCTTATAATGTAGCTTTGTCTGAGTGGTATAGAGGAGAGGGGTCGCTGCCTGATACCCTTAGTAGCAGCATGCATTATTAACAGCAGGATGCAGCCACAAAGGGCTGGGAAGCACTTCCACTAACCCATCAATCAGAAACTGGCCTGCCTGGACATCATCAGGTTTCAGCGTAACAATACCAATTAAACAAAAAGTCCTCTAATGCTAGCTGCATGAGACACGAGGCCTCCTCTATTTTAGTGTTTAGAGTGAAACTAGGTGATAACATGAGTTGTGGATTTTACTAGGCTGTGTGCATAATACAGTTGTATGATACAGCAATCTTTGTTAATCTGAAATGTTCTATTATGACATTTTGTTTGAACAAACGTTTAAGTCAGCATGTCGCAGTGAGATTAGGTTATTATTGACTGTAGTCGTAAGTATATAGTCAGTGCTGATTTTGTGTTACATGTTCTTCAAGTGTGATGGTACGCAGCATGTTAATATAATGCCGTGTTGGCACGTTCTGTTCTCCTGGGAGCCCATGCTCACACAGAACAGAAGCAGGTGCACTGCTGGCGTGTGCTAACTTGTGAACATGGTATTCAGAGGCATTTTCATGTATTTATTTTATTTCGCCTTTATTTAACCCAGGTAGGCTAGTTGAGAACAAGTTCTCATTTGCAACTGCGACCTGGCCAAGATAAAGCATAGCAGTGTGAACAGACAACAACACAGAGTTACACATGGAATAAACAAGTCAATAACATAGTAGAAAAAAAGAATCTATATACATGGTGTGCAAAAGGCATGAGGAGGTAGGCAATAAATAGGCCATAGGAGTGAATAATTACAATTTAGCAGATTAACACTGGAGTGATAAATGATCAGATGAACATGTGCAGGTAGAGATACTGGTGTGCAAAAGAGCAGAAAAGTAAATAAAATAAAAACAGTATGGGGATGAGGTAGGTAAATTGGGTGGGCTATATACCGATGGACTATGTACAGCTGCAGCGATCGGTTAGCTGCTCAGATAACAGATGTTTAAAGTTGGTGAGGGAGATAAAAGTCTCCAACTTCAGAGATTTTTGCAATTCGTTCCAGTCGCAGGCAGCAGAGAACTGGAAGGAAAGGCGGCCAAATGAGGTTTTGGCTTTAGGGATGATCAGTGAGATACACCTGCTGGAGCGCGTGCTACGTCAATAGCATGTAATGATGAACAGGCTACCATGTACTGTGTGCCGTGTTGTAATGTTTACGTCCTAGATATTCTAAGTCCATTTCTCGACCAGAAACACGTGTCTGTGAATTTCCTTTGAGGATATTGACTATGTCTGATAAGATGGGTGTCTCCCTTTCTTCTTCTTTTTTGCACAATACCTGCTTCCTCCTTTGTGTGATTTGACTGATATGAGAACAGCCTGTATTACAGCACTCAAGCTTGTGTGTTTGTCTGCTCGCAGGTGTTAGTGTGTATTCCCTGTCAAAGTTAGCACAACAACATCCAGAGGCTTGGCTGAGTGTGCGCCAGTTCTTTTGTGCTGCGTTGCCCCAGCTGGGCTGCTGGCCAAGGGGAAACAACAATGAGATAAATAACAGGGGAACTAGGTGGCGAGTACACTGCCCTGCCCATTCCTGTCTCCACTGCAGCGCACCACAGCCTGTGTGGAAAAAAAACTTCCTCTCTTTGTTGTGCCTGTTTCACCAAGCCAATACGTCCATCTCTGGCAGGTCGAACCTAGTATAGGACCCCCAAACTCACACCCTCTTTTCCTTGCCTTTCTCTGTTTTTCCTCTCCCTCTCTTTACTTTATGTGGTAGTTCTTGAGTGTGTGGAGTACCTCTGTTTAGTGTTTTTTCTATGTTTCTACTTCTCTGCTTCCCTCACAATACATTTCCTTCACTACATTTCTACTGTCTGCTTTGGTCTGTTTGACTGGTGTGTGTGTGTGTGTGTGTGTGTGTGTTTGTTGAATGTCATGTTAGTCAAGGCCGTGTAACTAATTGTGTAGGTGTGGGCCAGAGGGTTTACCTTTGCTGATCATTTTGAGAGAGAGAGAGAAGTGCGAGAAGAGCTGTAGGGAGTTGGGGTTATTGCATGATAGAATACAAAACAAGCGATATCAATCTTAGCATATCAACAAAGGCGTAGCAGCACAAGGCTACTTTACATTGCCTAGTGACAGTGTAACCATAACACAACCACACAGGTCAGCGCACCATTGAGCAACTGTTCACCGAGGTAAACATCCTGGGGAAGTGTGTGTGTGTGTGTGTTATGATGAATTCCATAGGGTGAGAGCTGAAGGGGACACAATGTGAAGCACAATGCTGCCTAGCCAGTGCAGACACTGGCACAAAAGCCAGGCTCATGTAGACAGCTCTGGCTGCACTGGGAGAGCTGAACAACAGCAGTGCAGACGGACAGGCAGCATGCCCACCGAGACTGTCTCAGAAGTCTGGTGTGAAGACAGGAGCGGCACACACAGACAAAGCCTATGAAAAAACGCCCACAATCAGTAAAGGGAGACAATTGTGTCTGGAGGAAAAACACTACAGACAGCGGCAGCTCCTTCAACCTTCCTCTGTTTCTATTCTCTCTTCATCTTGTTTCTGTCTCCTTCGATACTGCCATGTCTCTGACTCTGTTACAATCTGACATAAAATTGTGTATCTTTATGCACTGGTGATTTTAGTGGCAGCCTCTTCTTTGACAGGTCTAACATGTTTGGTCTCGTCTGTGTGGGGGCTTGTCTGCAACAGATTAGATATCTTGTCCTTACAATAAAGAATGTGCCACTGCAATAAACCTAGTGTTATTAATATCTCTGTGAAGATAGTGTTTATGGATAAAAGGTGTCAATCAATATTCATTATGTATGTGCAGCAGGACAATTTTAGTCCTTGTAGAACCAATAAAGATGTTTGTTTCATTACCATATTAGAGTAATATGGTAGTAGCTAAAATGGCAGTAGACCTAAAGAAAATCAAAATATGACTAGACTGCTGTGGTACCCTTTGTGGCTGAAATCTCAGCATCCAGTGGTCCAGAAGCAACGGAGAATCCTAACATGCCACCATTGTGTGGAGAGAATGCACCGTTGAAAAGAAAAGAAACTGCAGGAGGTGTGTGCAAGACGAGCGTGGAGCCGGCATGGAGGGAGGGGACGCGGGAAAACTGGTGGAGGGATACGGGAAGGGGGAGACAACCGGTGCAATTTGGGAAGGATTGGAAGAAAGAAAGTAGGGTGACTTGAGAGATGACATCATTCCTCATTTGAATAAATCTCAGCCGGGGTAGTGATTGGTTGTGAGCTGGAGAAAGTCGAGTTACTTGGCTATTCATCCCTTTCAATTTCACCCCCGCGCGCAATGCCGTGGTAAAACCCTCTCCGCCTGTCCATCCGTCCCGGCCAGTAGAGATTGTCTGCGTGGACTGCAAATCGCTTTTCCTTTCTTTGGAAGGGACGTGCATCACTTCTGAAATCGGCGGTCGACAGAAGTTTCTTGGTAATCTGGCTGCTGTACTTTGGCCTGTTTTTCATCTCGTTCGGTTTCATTTTCCAATTTGTTACACTTTGTATTCGAGGATTCTGAAAGGAGTCGGAGGATATTGTCAAACACTGGGCGTAGCTGGAGATCAAGCTATAGCTAGCAACACTGCGTTGGTAAGTCTAGAGACTGGTTGAGCGTTAGCATGCTAGCTAGCTGTGTACCTACATTTACACTTAAATCACAGAAAATATCAAATGCAAGTTACGATGTGATGCTTTAACAAATGTTTTTCGTTTCCTAAAATATTAAATGTTTATATTACGATTTTGGTAGTTAGAGTGTGTTAATAATGTGTTAACAATGGGTTAATAATCATATAGATAGTGGGTGAATGTCTTTGTCGACATTGCAAGTCTAATTCACGATTTCCTATTGCAAAGGTAGGTTAGCGTTTTTCGTCATGAATCTTGTTCTGGAGGCAGGTCTGCAGAGTGGTCACTAGCTGGCACAACCACAGTCATACAATCTCATTTTAAACCTAACCTTAACCACACTGCTAACTCTAATGTCCCAACCATAAATTAAGACCAAAAAGCACACTTTTGTTTTCGTGATTGTTTCAAGTAAAGCAAATTTTGACTTTGCAGCTGGCTCACCTAGCGGAAATCGCTCAGTTATGCCTCGAGGGCAAGATTCATGACATAAACGTCAACTTGAATTGGAAACGGCGCCATACAAATAAGCTTTGTTGAAATGCTAGCTAACTAAATAGGTTACTTGCTAACTTAACTATCCACGCGAGTCTGTTGGGTCGCACAAAAACGAGAATAGGAGCAAGTGAATCGTTGCATTTTCATTCTGCCAGTGAGCTACTCAAGCCATAAAGAGGATGTTTTAGATTCGGAATTCGATTTCAAATTGGGAGGGGGGTGATGGGGCGGTGGCAGCCCTGTGTGATGGCTGAAATTGATCACCAGCTATTTAGCTAACCGACGAATGAACTGGCTAAAATAACAGCCTTCCTTTTAGGTAGGGATCTGTGTGTATTAATTTGGATGATTTGCCTTTTCAAAAGCAATTCGTCGTATTCACTTCATTATATCAACTTTTCTTCTCTCATCCTCCATAGCTGACGCCTATTGTTCTGTGCGGCCAAGTGGTCTCTAGTGAGAACGGCTTCGTTCGTTGCCCTAGGCGAAATGTTGGGCAATTTAGGCTAATTCTGTTAGTCTTTTGCATTAGTCAGCGAACATAGCATCGGCTACTTTTGTAGAATGGCTTAAGTGCTATACTTTATTAGGTTGAGAAGTCTTTGAAGACTCACCCAATTCTTATGATTATTAGAACGTGAGACATGACAAGTACTGTAATCTCAATGCAACAAAACACAATTTGTTCAAACTCTTATCATGTAGGCAAACATTGTGGCTTCAGGCTATGAACTCGGAGCTGTTTTTTGCTTGTGTTAATGCTATGCAACCAGACCACACTCCTCTCTCCAAAAGAACAATGGTGAATAATGTTAGTCTCCAAAACCCTCAACGTGCAGCTACCATATACATTTACAACTAATCATTATAGATGGCCCACAGGCCTAACCTCTGCCCCTGATGTTCGGATGACAATGAGCCTTATAGGGTGGGGTAGTGGGCATGGGTAGGTCAATATTCTGCAATGATCTGCCATGAGGTATTGATGCCACTCAGGAATAAATTGCATCTCAGGGTGATTGTGAGCACTTGTCTGGCTTAGAGAGGCTCCAACATGCTAGTCAACCCTCTGGTGCATTAATGAGCGATGGCTGACTCACAAAGCAAGCAAGTGAATGAGGCAGTGGGATGGAGACACTGCATTAATTTGAAATTAAATGTAGATCCTGTTTTACCCAAGTGCTGCTGGCTTGTTACGTTTTTAAAAATGTATCTGTCATGTCTATGAATCGAATGATAAGACAGATTTCGGGTTCAATATCCTTTATCTTGTTTTAGCAAAAGAGTGTTGTTTTTGTACTTTCAACCAATGTGCCAGCATTGTGACATTTGGTACCAAATTCCCCTTGCTCACCTCACTTTCACAATAGGCTGAAAATGGATTCTTCCTCCACTCATGTCTCCGCAGGCATTTTGGTTATTACATTGTCTGTCACACCTATTTTAAGTCTCTCCTTTAATGCCATGCACTTGTTTTTAGTAAGCCTTCTGAAACAGTTGGCCAAAGAAGAGCTTAGATGTCTACAATCAGAAGAGATGCAATTCCATGCGGAATTCATACCATAGCATTCTGGAGTGATTTTATGACCTACAGTTCTCTTTGCTCTGCCCTTCCTCTGACCTATGCCATGGGCTGTCAGGGAGATGCCTACAGTAATGTGTGCCTCTGCCTGCCCTCAGGCGTAGTAGGCTAAATAGGTTGATTCAGTGACGTCCCCAAACTGTACATATTCAAATTGGTGTGTCCTCTGCCTGCCCTGGACTGGTCCCCTACTCACCAGATCCCTCTCAGGCTGAACCAAGGCCCAGGGTTCTGGTCTGGAAGCACACTTTCGACTGCACCTACAGTCTTGCTTCGGTACTGCAGTGTATCTGATGTCCGGACCAGAAAGACAATTCCCATAGACGGCCCCAAATAGAAGTCAGATTAAACTGGATGCAACTCGGATATAGACAGTCCATGAATCGGCCATCTTGGATGCTGTCTCTACTGCTTTTACTGCTCAGTGGGTTGAACTGTATGACCTTTGGCACTTTCTGTCACCATCGCTTATGAGTAAAGTCAGAGCTGGCAACTGGCCTGCAGCCGTGAGATTATTTTAACCACAGACTTGGGACTGTAGTAGTGGTTTCTGCAGTGCCACTCCATTGTTTGCCATGGTCGTCATTACTGTAATGTGTACTTTCCAGATAAAGGCCTGATAATTCTGCTACGGACATTGGTCCAGCCAAGATAGCTGCCTCAGTGGTATCACAGTTGTCAGTCCTGACAGTTGCTGCGCAGTTTTGAGGGTATATATGCCAGCAGCTGCAGTAATTAATTTTCTGTGTTGAGGCTCTAAATTCTTCCAGTGGGAGGCTGGATAATGGACATGGTTCAGAGCCCTGTTGCTATGCCTCCCTCACCACTTTCACAATTTTGCCTGGATTGCTGTGGTTGCTGACTGACTGCGATATGGCCATAACGTCTACTCAACATGGAAATGATCTTTAATACTGTCAGAAACTAAAGGCTTGCTGGTTTCTAGTAGGGATCAGAATCGTCCGATATTAGCTAAAAATGGCAACATCGGTATCGGCCCGATGTAAAGTTTCACGCCGATGTGCAAAACTGATGTCAAAGCTGACGTGCATACCTATATAACCTAGGTACATGACATTATGACGCCACATGAAATTTTGCACTACACGTGCAACACAGAATTCCTAACAACCTAGCCCACAATGTATGCTGTGTGGATTGAGCAGTCATTTGAAAGAGTAAACTCAAAGGCGAAATCCATTAACGCCAGGATAATGCAATTCATTGCCTTTGACAATTAACAGTTCTCTGTCGAGCGTGATGTTGGCTTTCACCCTCTGGTTGAGGGTGAAGTCGACCGATTATGATTTTTCAACGCCAATACCGATTATTGGAGGACCCAAAAAAGCCGATACCGATAAATCGGACGATTCTTTTTTGCTTTATTTGTGATAATGACAATTACAACAATACTGAATGAACACTTATGTTAACTTAATATAATACATCAATAAAATCAATTTAGACTCAAATAAATAATGAAACATGTTCAATTTGGTTTAAATAATACAAAAACAAAGTGTTGGCGAAGAAGGTAAAAGTGCAATATGTGCCATGTAAGAAAGCTAACGTTTAAGTTCCTTGCTCAGAACATGAGAACATATGAAAGCTGGTGGTTCCTTTTAACATGAGTCTTCAATATTCCCAGGTAAGAAGTTTTAGGTTGTAGTTATTATAGGACTATTTCTCTCTATACCATTTGTATTTCATATACCTTTGACTATTGGATGTTCTTATAGGCACTTTAGTATTGCCAGTGTAACAGTATAGCTTCCATCCCTCTCCTCGCTCCTACCTGGGCTCGAACCAGGAACACATCGACAACAGCCACCATCGAAGCAGCGTTACCCATGCAGAGCAAGGGGAACACCTACTCCAAGTCTCAGAGTGAGTGACGTTTGAAACGCTATTAGCGTGCATCCCGCTAACTAGCTAGCCATTTCACATCGCTTACACCAGCCTAATCTTGGGAGTTGATAGGCTTGAAGTCATAAACAGCGCAATGCTTGAAGCATTGCGAAGAGCTGCTGGCAAAACGCACGAAAGTGCTGTTTGAATGAACGCTTACGAGCCTGCTGGTGGTGCCTACCATCGCTCAGTCAGACTGCTCTATCAAATCATAGACTTAATTATAACATAATAACACACAGAAATACGAGCCTTAATATGGTCCAACCCGGAAACTATCATCTCGAAAACAAGATGTTTATTATTTTAGTGAAATACGGAAACGTTCCGTATTTTATCTAACGGGTGGCATCCATAAGTCTAAATATTCCTGTTACATTGCACAACCTTCAATGTTATGTCATAATTACGTAAAATTCCGGCAAATGAGTTCGTAAAGAGCCAGGTGGCCCAAACTGTTGCATATACTCTGACTCTACGTGCAATGAATGCAAGAGAAGTGAGACAATTTCACCTGGTTAATATTGCCTGCTAACCTGGATTTCTTTTAGCTAAATATGCAGGTTTAAAAATATATAGTTCTGTGTATTGATTTTAAGAAAGGCCTTGATGTTTCTGGTTAGATGCACGTTGGAGCAACGACAGTCCTTTTTCGCGAATGCGCACCACATCGATTATATGCAACACAGGACACGCTAGATAAACTAGTAATATCATCAACCATGTGTAGTTATAACTAGTGATTATGATTGATTGATTGATTGTTTTTTATAAGATAAGTTTAATGCTAGCTAGCAACTTACCTTGGCTTCTTACTGCATTCGCGTAACAGGCAGGCTCCTCATGAGGCAGGTGGTTAGAGCATTGGACTAGTTAACCGTAAGGTTGCAAGATTGAATCCCCGAGCTGACAAGGTAAAAATCTGTCGTTCTGCCCCTGAACAAGGCAGTTAACCCACCGTTCCTAGGCCGTCATTGAAAATAAGAATGTGTTCTTAACTGACTTGCCTAGTTAAATAATGGTATTGTTTTTAAAAAACGGCAAAATCGGCATCCAAAAATACAGATTTCCGATTTTTATGAAAACTTGAAATCGTCCCTAATTGATTGGCCATTCCTATTAATCGATCGACCTCTAGTACATACTACCAAGTGCGCTATTATTCAGATGTTGTCCTATCGGAGTTGCACAGTAATAGCGTCACAACATACTATGGAACGCCATTTGGGTCTTTGCGTGTCAAAAAAGATACACGTCAAATAACACAGTTCTATTATAGAAGGTTGTGTGTTCTGAATTTGCAGGTGCAAGCCAAGCGTCACCACTACTATCAGTAGCACTCTCAAAGCTGTACAAAAAAGTCTGCAAATACCGGCCATGAACGATTGTTTACAATACCGCGTTGGTAATAAAGCATTATTTGTTCGACCGCAACTTCTGGGGTAGTTAGCTTTAGCTTGGTACCTAGCACCAATACAACCAGCCTGAAAACAATGACCAGTAGAAACTGCAGTCATTTTCATTGTTCTTTGCAATGATTTAGGAATCCTTGTAAGTATTAGCTAGGTAGCCACTTGTTGTTCGCCTATTGAAATTGAACTTCAGTTCATGAAAATAAATAGCTAGCCAGCTACTTAATGTTAGCTTTGGGCAACAGGGTTATAAACAGCCAGCTAGCTTCATCTGGCTAGTGAGGCTTGACCGGACCAGGTTATGTATTGTGATGCAAGCCACAATAACGATTAGGCACAATAGTGGATTTTGCAGTTTGCCTTCAAAATAAAAGTACCTCTTTTGAAAGTGATGCATATGGTTACAATTAGTGGAATCATGCCATATTTAGACTACATAATGTTAAACAAGGTTGGAATGTGAATCAATGAAATGGGTTATCAGTCTATTCGGTGACACCCACAGAACACAACTGTGAAGAGTTTACGCCAATATTAGCATTGTCTCTTATCGCGGGACTGTGAGAAATCACCTCCCCAGTCAGCCTATTGTGTGTATTGACATTCATATTAGCCTGTACAGCTTTACCTCAGGATTGGGGATCAATGAAATGGGGTATCAGTCTACTCAATACCCAAGATATTTTTTCCCAACGTCCTCAGAGTTATCAGACTCAATCATACACTCAGTATTGTTTTTCTCTGGAATAGTGTTCAATACACATAGGCTGACAATGAATGTGGTTCAATTCAGTTGTTTCAGAGTCCCACAATAAGAGCTACGACGCTAATATTCTCTGGGTGTCACTGGGTAGACTGATACCTAGCTATATAGCTAGCTAACTATATAGCTACTGAACCAGATTGCCGTTTTACTATGTTTTGGGGTAAAAACATTGTTTGCATCCATGAGCTAGCTATCTTTTTTTATGCAAGCACTGTAGGTGCGCGAGACAACTTTACCAGCATCATAGCATATGTATCGATGAATCGTTGTGACATATGAAATACAAGTGATAGTGTAATAACTACGTAAACAATTAATGAACCTGTTAAATTATTATGTGACGTGCAGTCATATCCAGGTCCTGATTGGTCAACAAGCTTATTTAACACATCAAATTGTGTTATCTTTTTGACACGCAATGACCCAAACGGCGTTCCATAGAAATCCTGGTTGAGAATGAAACGACTGAACAAATGAACAATGAAACAGCACAGCAAGTAAGTGAAAGAAATTATTTAAGGATGATTGAGGCCACTGTTCTTGGACCTTCAATGCTTCAGACATTTTTTGGTACCCTTCTGCAGATTTGTGCCTCAACACAATCCCGTCTCGGAGCTCCACGGACAATTCCTTCGACCTGCTTGGTTTTTGCTCTGACCTAATATAGACAGGTGTGCCATTCCAAATCATCTCCAGTTAATTACATTTACCACAGGTGGACTCAAAGTTGTAGAAACATCTTAAGGATGATCAATGGAAACAGGATGCTCCTGAGCTCAATTTCAAGTCTTATAACAGAGGGTCTAAATACTTGTGTAAATAAGGTATTTCTGTTTTTTATTTGTAATTTGCAAACATTTCTATGTATATGTTTTCACTTTGTCATTATGGGGTATTGTGTGTAGATTGATGAGGGGGAAAAAACTATTTAATCAATTTTAGAATAAGGCTGTAACGTAACAAAATGTGGAAGAAGTAAAGGGATCTGAATACTTTCCAAATGCACTGTAAGTGTTGCCATGGTTTCCACCTGTTTACTGTCAGTTGTGTTTAATTTTGTTCTGCCCAATTCATTCAGCATTATGTCAGTGCTGTGGCAGCCTGTCTACACCATGAGCCAGTCTGGCATGACATGGGTGCCTAAAGTTCCCGATGACAGAAATATGGCTACAGTTATGAGAGTTGAAAGGGAGGGGGGATTTGTCAGATGTTTTGAGTCATTTGAAATGCTATTGTCCTGTAATTTCTATTTAAGAAGCCCTTTGACCCAAGCCCCAAATACCATGTACATTTCTGGGTAACGACTAGGTACAGTTTTATGTGGTGTTAGCCTAGCTGTTATTTTGTTGATAAGCCTTGGTTAGCCCTGGTGGTGTTGACAACCTGCGAGGGATCAGATTCCATCTGGAACGTGCCTGCTCTGCTTCAAACAGGAGGACATAATCCTCTTATGGCCAGAGTCAGTTCCAGTAGCGAGTGGCTGCTAGAGAGCTGAAACCTCAAGGGTATGTTTTTGCTGTCCCATCCAGATGCCTGCCCTGTTCCTCTCCATCCTATCTGGTGTCATCGATCCAACCCACCAGCTGGCTCTATCTGGCCTAATGTCATTTACCCCCTGAGTGGAGTCTGTCAGTGGGCACACTGCCCATTATGGAGAAGGACCTGCTCTTCAAGTTACACATTACCCTCTCCTTCAGTCCCTCCACACCAGCCTCACTGGTGGGTAACCCCCAGGCAAGGGACACCATTAGTGGAACAGGTCCCTGTCTGTCTCTCTAATGCACTGACGCTTCTCACCATCTGAGTAGCCCACATCCTCACTTTCTCCCCCACGATCAATATCGGCATGGTCAAGATCACACCCACCCCGCTGTTCCTCTCAGCGGTCTACTGTAGGTAGACTGTGCGCTGTTGGGACCTTGTTTGTTGTCGGCTCCGTCTCTCCATTGTTGTGATGGAGCCAGGTCTTTTTGTTTGGTTTCTGGGACACACTAGGCCTCTGTCCTGGGCGGTCTCTGTCTCTGTGGGTAGTCTCTGGGCCGGCGCTGGAGGACAGTCGGCCTGATCGTACAGGATTAGCAAATCTCTTTGTCCAGGGTTAACAAGCTCTGTCATGTGTTAATCTCCCTGTCCCCGGGGGGCCGAGTCTCCTGTGGCTGGGAGATGGGTGACGCATGCTGGTAAAGTGGGGGTAGTGTGTGTGTGTTTGGGACCAGCATATTCACCGGATGGGTCCGGGAGCGAAGGTATGTGATGTAGATAGTAGAGGTCGACCGATTAATCGGAATGGCCGATTAATTAGGGCCGATTTCAAGTTTTCATAACAATCGGAAATCGGTATTTTTGGACGCCGATTAAAAAATATATAAATATATTTTTCACCTTTTATTTATTCTTTATTTAACTAGGCAAGCCAGTTAAGAACGCATTCTTATTTTCAATGACGGCCTAGGAACGGTGGGTTAACTGCCTTGTTCAGGGGCAGAACGACAGATTTTTACCTTGTCAGCTCAGGGATTCAATCTTGCAACCTTACATTTAACTAGTCCAACACTCTAACCACATGCCTCTCATTGCACTCCACGAGGAGACTGCCTGTTATGCGAATGCAGTAAGCCAAGGTAAGTTGCTAGCTAGCATTAAACTTATCTTATAAAAAACAATCAATCAATCATAATCACTAGTTAACATGGTTGATGATATTACTAGTTTATCTAGCGTTGCATATAATCAATGCGGTGCGTATCGTTGCTCCAATGTGTACCTAACCATAAACATCAATGCCTTTCTTAAAATCAATACACAGAAGTATATATTTTTAAACCTGCATATTCAGCTAAAAGAAATCCAGGTTAGCAGGCAATATTAACCAGGTGAAATTGTGTCACTTCTCTTGCGTTCATTGCACGCAGAGTCAGTGTATATGCAACAGTTTGGGCCGCCTATTTTGCCAGAATTTTAAGTAATTATGACATAACATTGAAGGTTGTGCGATGTAACAGCAATATTTAGACGTATGGATGCCACCTGTTGCAATACGGAACGGTTCCGTATTTCACTGAAAGAATAAACGTCTTGTTTTCGAGATGATAGTTTCCGGATTTGACCATATTATTGATCTAAGGCTCGTATTTCTGTGTGTTATCATGTTATAACTAAGTCTATGATTTGATAGAGCAGTCTGACTGAGCGATGATAGGCACCAGCAGGCTCGTAAGCATTCATTCAAACAGCACTTTCGTGTGTTTGCCAGCAGCTGTTTATGACTTCAAGCCTATCAACTCCCGAGATTAGGCTGGTGTAACCGATGTGAAATGGCTAGCTAGTTAGCGGGGTGCGCGCTAATAGCGTTTCAAACGTCACTCGCTCTTGAGACTTGGAGTGGTTGTTCCCCTTGCTCTGCATGGGTAACGATGCTTCGAGCCCAGGTAGGAGCGAGGAGAGGGATGGAAGCTACTGTTACACTGGCAATACTAAAGTGCCTATAAGAACATCCAATAGTCAAAGGTATATTAAATACAAATGGTATAGAGAGAAATAGTCCTATAATAACTACAACCTAAAACTTCTTACCCGGGAATATTGAAGACCCATGTTAAAAGGAACCACCAGCTTTCATATGTTCTCATGTTCTGAGCAAAGAACTTAAACGTTAGCTTTCTTACATGGCACATATTGCACTTTTACTTTCTTCTCCAACACTTTGTTTTTGCCTTATTTAAACCAAATTGAACATGCTTCATTATTTATTTGAGGCTAAATTGATTTTATTGATGTATTATATTAAGTTAAAATAAGTGTTCATTCAGTATTGTTGTAATTGTCATTAATTACAAATAAATAAATACAAATTAATCGGTATCGATTAATCGGTATCTGCTTTTTTTTGGTCCTCCGATAACCGGTATCGGTATCGGCGGTGAAAAATCATATTCGGTCGACCTCTAGTAGATAGTACCCTTCTCTCACTTGAAGTCTCTACCAGTCGTGCCATGGCGGTACAGACTCTAAACCTGCTTTTGGCTCCTACTAAACTTCTTTAGAGCACAGGGATTACAGTCTGTCACATCACATGGTTTTGTGATTCAGGTGTCTGTCACACAAGATGTTTCCTTGACTGACACAGGCAGCAGACCAGTGAACAAGAGAAAAGCGTATTCCTGAACTGAGTTTACTTGGTCCATTGTCTGTTACCAAGACCATTGAGTTGTCAATGGAAATCATAAGGTTGAAACCATGGTGCATTGTAGGCTATAGCCCAGGATATAAAGCAGCTGATTTGGATCCTGTCTGGGGAGTTAAGTGTCCATAGCCTCATTTGTCGGGCATGTCCTGACGTCACCGCCCGAGAAGGGCCTCACAATCCCTTCTTGTCTCCCACCGTGTCCAGGGAAGGAATTCCGTGGAGAGGAGTCAACTTTGTTTGGAGCGGTTTGTTTGTGTGTGGGGCAGGGGCGGCTTCCTGACCTTTGGCCGGGCCTGTTTGGGAATGTGTGAGCCGCGATTAGTGTCAGGGTGATGAAGGCAGCGCACTGACTCAGCTGGGACGGTGTCATGCTTCTTTTGTACCACCCTGGCTCCCCTTAGCTGGGAAGCGCACAGCGACAATCAGTCCCTCAGTCTCTTGGGTTCTGTTTAGATAGCCGCCCCAAGGCTACAGAAGTGTATAATGGTTTCTATTAAAGCAGAGAGAGGGACGGTGCCATGCAGGGAAAGCTAATTGAGTGGAGAGATGAACTGGTGTGTGCAGTAGTCGCTGAAAGGGACTATGATGATGAGTATGGTGTAATATAATGCTTTTATGATGATGATGATGATCATGCGTTCTCTTGAAGCCTTGGAAAGCATGTGTTTTTGGGTGTGATCTATTGTAAGTTCCTGAATGACATTTAATCACACTTGCAGATTTGTCATTCTCTACAATGTATTAATTGTACTTTGAAATGAATGATGATATTAGTAATGCACAGCAGCTGTTCAGGGTTTAGTGCCAAGATTTCCCTCTGAGATGATACATGATGGAGCGTATTAATGGGGGGGAACTTTCGCTTTTAGAGGCGGTGCTGTTAGTTTCTGTTTTGGGCCCTCTGTAGCGCCCTCTAGCACTCCTCTGTTTCCCTTCTCTTCTTTTGTATCAGAACCATCTGCACCAACCCCAAATTAAGTTGTTGCCATGGGTCTAACCTTTTATTCTTTGTGTAGTCTTGTCTGTGTAAGACTGGTAGTACCACCCATTCTGGTTTCACCTGCTACAGTCTCAATTCCCCAGACTTGCTTGTAAGACTCTATGCTGCATCATTCAACAAAATGTTGAATGTGTTCTGGTCCTCAACGCACCATGTCTGGTGTGTATGCTTGTCCTCCCTCAGAGGAATAGTGGAATGCTGCAGGGTTTCTGTTTTAGAGTTTACCTCTGGCCCTATGCCAGCGTGTGGTGCCTCAAACATTAATGTTCACTTAACAGAAACCTTGTGGAACTTATCTCAGCAGTGTTGAATAAGAGCAGTGGTTTCTAGATGAAGACGCCACACAGTCTCAACATTAAACTGAGAGATGTTCTGTCAACACAGGCACCAGGGCGTCTTAACACTGGCCGAGGAGTAAAGACACCGGATCCCAGTGTTTGCAGCATGTGGTGATGAATGTGTGTTGATGGGTTCAGAGGCCGTTAAACTGGCCTCTTCAAACCAGACTCCCGACCGTTAACTCTTGAATCCTCTCTCTGGTGCCACGGTTATCAATTCTATCGCTAGGCATTAAGGGAAGGTTACGGGAGCGTTAGGAAAAGCACACTAAACGGATCTCCTGTTCGCTTGCCCCGGCTTCTTCCGCTACAATCCTCCCATTGACAGCTATTTACAGCTGACCCTGGGGGACATGCAGGCAGAGAGAATGTATGTACACACAGCAGTGTACTAGGAAAGCGGTGGCGGTTGCCATTGCTAGCTATTCATAAGTGCCGTTGACCACTGTGATTTTCAGTAGCCAGGCTCTTGTTCCTGGCAAAGGGAGGCCCTGATTAGACATGCACATACAGGCCACCAGGAGAGACGACATTAAGTTAGCATTTAGCCCACCCACTCCTGCTGGGAACATTCATTGGGAATTGAACATGTATCATTTATACCAATAGGTTTTTGTCGATTTGTGTTTTATCAAACAAATTGACCTAATGCCCCAAAACACAGCCATACACATGCAAAAGCTTGTATAGGCGTTAGAGGTCGACCGATTATGATTTTTCAACGCCGATACCGATTATTGTAGGACCCCAAAAAAGCCGATACTGATTAATCGGCTGATTTCTTTTATTTATTTGTAATAATGACAATTACAACAATACTGAATGAACACTTATTTTAACTTAATATAATACATCAATAAAATACATTTAGCCTCAAATAAATAATTAAGCATGTTCAATTTGGTTTAAATAATGCAAAAACAAAGTGTTGGAGAAGAAAGTAAAAGTGCAATATGTGCCATGTAAGAAAGCTAACGTTTAAGTTCCTTGCTCAGAACATGAGAACATATGAAAGCTGGTGGTTCCTTTTAACATGAGTCTTCAATATTCCCGGGTAAGAAGTTTTAGGTTGTAGTTATTATAGGACTATTTCTCTCTATACCATTTGTATTTAATATACCTTTGACTATTGGATGTTCTTATAGGCACTTTAGTATTGCCAGGGTAACAGTATAGCTTCCATCCCTCTCCTCGCTGCTACCTGGGTTCGAACTAGGAACACATCGACAACAGCCACCCTCGAAGCATCGTTACCCATCTCTCCACAAAAGCGCGGCCCTTGCAGAGCAAGGGGAACAACCACTCCAAGTCTCAGAGCGAGTGACGTTTGAAACGCTATTAGCGCGCACCCCGCTAACTAGCTAGCCATTTCACGTCGGTTACACCAGCCTAATTCCGGGAGTTGATCGGCTTGAAGTCATAAACAGCTGCTGGCAAACACACAAAAGTGCTGTTTGAATGAATGCTTATGAGCCTGCTGGTGCCTACCATTGCTCAGTCAGACTGCTCTATCAAATCATAGACTTAGTTATAGCCTTAGGTCATTAATATGGTCAAATCCGGACACTATCATATCGAAAGCAAGACGTTTATTCTTTCAGTGAAATACGGAACCGTTCCGTATTTTATCTAACGGGTGGCATCCATAAGTCTATATATTCCCGTTATTGCACATCCTTCAATGTTATGTCATAATTACTTAACATTCTGGCAAATGAAGAGGCCCAAACTGTTGCATATAAGTGACACGATTTCAGCTGGTTAATATCGCCTGCAAACCTGGATTTCTTTTAGCCAAATATGCAGGTTTAAAAATATATACTTCTGTGTATTGATTTTAAGAAAGGCATGGATGTTCATGGTTAGGTACACATTGGAGCAACGATACACACCCCATCGATTATATGCAACGCAGGACACGCTAGAAAAACTAGTAATATCATCAACCATGTGTAGTTAACTAGTGATTATGATTGATTGATTGTTTTTTATAAGAGAAGTTTAATGCTAGCTAGCAACTTACCTTGGCTTACTGCATTCGCGTAACAGGCAGTCTCCTCGTGGAGTGCAATGAGAGGCAGGTAGTTAGAGCGTTTTACTAGTTAACTATAAGGTTGCCAGATTGAATCCCTGAGCTGACAAGGTAAATAATCTGTCGTTCTGCCCCTGAACGAGGCAGTTAACCCACTGTTCCTAGGCCGTCATTGAAAATAAGAATGTGTTCTTAACTGACTTGCCTAGTTAAATAAAGATTAAATCAAGGTGTTAAAAATATTTTTTAAATCTGTGTCCAAAAATACCGATTTCCGATTGTTATGAAAACTTGAAAATCGGCCCTTCCGATTAATCGGTCGACCTCTAATAGGTGTACACACTGAGACTCTGCACAGTTTTTTAAAAGGTCAAAGTGGCGTTTACCGTTAGAATATACTCATGACCTGATTATCGGCTGTGATTGGGAGTCCCATAGGGCGGCACACAATTGGCCCAGGGTCGTCCAGGTTTGGCCAGTGTAGGCTGTCATTGTAAATAAGAATTTGTCCTTAACTGACTTGCCTCATTAAATAATACATTTGAGGACTCCTCTCACGCTTGTGTGTCTAGGCAATCCGAAAAGCTGGGATCTCCCAGTGCAGTTGGAGGCTTGCCAGATATCAGTATATACAGTATAGGCCTGTAAGTGTCTGCGGTGTCTGTGAGACACACAGAGGCAGATTAGTTTACATTGAATATGGTTCTTGGAGGATGATCATACTTTGCCCAGCTGGTGTTCTATCTTCAGCTGCTGAAGCGCATTAAGTGTCTTGTCTATGATTGATTAACAATAATGAGATAAAGGTGTGTGTGTGTGTGTGTGTGTGTGTGTGTGTGCGCACCTTCATCCTATTGTTTGGTTTCTCCTTGACATGACAGTGAACCCCTGCCCTTGGTGGTGTGTGTGTGTGTGTGTGTGTGTGTGTGTGTGTGTGTGTGTGTGTGTGTGTGTATGTGTGTGTGTTTAGTATTTCATGACCTGTGTGTTCTTTGTTCCCTGTATCTGTGTTGCTCATTGGTGAGGCTTGTAGAGAATGTTATGTGGGATGCAGTTTGATAAGATGGAGCAGCTGTTTGGGAAGATATCAAAACCATCACTGTCCAAGGGACATTTTAAAAACTCGAACTTATTTATCTTTCTGAACCTAAGCTAACGATGTATAAATAAAAACATGCAACTCTACATGACAGTAACAACATATGTCTGGACTCATCTTCCTCTCTTTATTGCTTCCCTAAATAGCGATGAGTCCTCCAGACATGGACAGGATGTTGTTCCTCTCCTCTTGGGGGGTGGCGAGCCTCCTTGGGGTTGTGATGCAGCTGGTTGACCCTTGTCATCTTCTATCTAGGCTGCAGCCCACATCCTCTAGCCATTTAGCAGCCGACAGCTTCTGATATCACACTCCAATGAACAAAGTATATCTAACACACTACCATCTGTGGAGAATCAGCTTGAGATGTTTTACCCAGGTAATCCTAACGCAATCCATCTCTAATCAAGCATATGACTGCAAAGACAATCAAAAAATATTTCAACAATGGCAACTACAACATCGCAGGTTTGTCCAAAGTCAGTCAAAATATTGCCAGTGCCAACATATGTATCATTGGGCGTAGTTGTATGTTCCTTACTACATAGGGTGATGTAGACGGGGCGAGGGCCTTAGACTAGAGCTGTGTAATCTCCCAACTGGAGGAAAAAGAGCAGAGCAGTGTTCCTCTGGCTGAGGGCTGGAGATTTATCACCACAACAGAGCAGAGCTGGGAAAAGCACAGTCAAGCTGTCTGGCTGTTCAGCAACTGCAGGAATAGAACCGTTCAGAACACAGGAAGGGGAGGTAGAGGGAGAAAGGCACCGATTGGATTTGACGTTGAGTTTCTAGTTGCGTTGTCAGGGCTATCGACGTGTGAGAGTCCCTGGTGTCAATCTGGAGTTAGGTTTTGTTGTTGTTTTTCTTTTTGAAGGGTTGGAGTCAGGGCAGGCGTCTGATGTTAGTGTAGAGCTCTGTTATAGGCAGAGCGGCATGGTGTGAGGACTAGGTTCTTGAACAGAGCGTCTCTGTTGGACTGAGCTTAACATGTAAATGTGTGAAACACGGTTGCTGTTGCTTTCACTTGCATCCAACACACACACACCTCACTCCAAATGTGACTGCTGTGTAACTCAATTAAGTTGATTGCGCTGTGGCAGGGCTCTCTCCTCCCCCTCTCACTGCCACTGTGTTGTGTGTGTGTGTGTGTGTGTGTGTGTGTGTGTGTGTGTGTGTGTGTGTGTGTGTGTGTGTGTGTGTGTGTGTGTGTGTGTGTGTGTGTGTGTGTGTGTGTGTGTGTGTGTGTGCGGTATGGATTTTCTCCCCAGGGCTTTTCCTCTCTCCTTCTCCCTCTCTCTCTCTTCCCCTCTGGCCTTGCTCAGCTGCTCAGGCCATCTGTGCGAACGCAAACAGAGAACAGAGGGGTAGAAAGAGTGGGGGAAGTTGAGGAAAAGGCTTGGAGAAAATGGGAGGTTTGGCAGGGAAACGAAGGAAGGCACAGTAACGTATTTCGTTTTAGAGGATGAGTAAGGGATGAGAGCAGAGAGAAAGGGGGGCTGTGTGGGGAGTGGTTCCAGGAAGCTGACAGTATAAAGACTCTCTCCACTAGAAAGGAGGTGGAGCAGCAGCATCTGGGTATGGGGGAGAGAGGGGCTGAGTGGAAGTGGAGAGGCCTTCTAGAGTCCGAGCAGCGCACTGTCGTTCCAAGCTTTGCAGACTGTATCTCAAGTTCCCACGCTCCTCAGGCCAACCCACTTCCTCTACCTCAGTGTTGCTTCACCGTGGAGCCAAGTCTCCTGTCCTGTCAGACTACTGACTCTTTACGTTTCCCTGTTATTAGGCCTCTCTCCAGGGTTGTTTAGCAATGAAGCTCTCTGCAGAATGGCACATCCTGTTCTGTCTGCTCCTAATCTGTTAGGATCATTGACCTTAAACACATTTGCTCTACTTTCAAAACAATATTTCTGCATACGCCGTATGTAGTGTTTGTCTGTATATCTGTCTGTAGCAAAGCCTTTATCTGATCCCTCTGTGGCCTGTCTGCTGATATGAAGGCTCAGTGTCATGCATGTCTTGTCACAGCCTGACCATACTATTCTCTTCTCTTTGCCAGATCAGACTCCACCATCACCTGAGAGCAGTCACCATCTTCAGTCTCAAGCTCTCCAGCCCTCCTCTGCAGAGACGGACAGCCAGGACTGAGGGGAGATGAAACCGGATGGGGTTGCCACGGCAGTGATGGAGCCAATGGAAGCACTGGACGCCGATCCGGTAAACGAGCCAGTTGTGATGGGAGAGGAGCCTAACCAGGCTGCGCCGGCACCTCAGACCGAGGGAGTTGGCCAGCAGGGAGAGATGGGGCAGGGCGAGCCTCAACCAGAGCCAGCCCAGGTGGCCCCCACCAAGACGGGAAACAGCAAGGCTGCAGCAGACCCAAAAGCCAAGACCAAGGCCCCCGCTGCTAAGACAAAGCCTGGGACCACCACCACAATTAAGACCACGGCCGGACCAGGGTCTCGACCCAACACCGCCCAGAGCCGACTGACCAATGGGGTTTCCAAGCCACATGCCAACGGAGTGGCCAAGAAGACCACCACTGGAGCCCCAGAGAAGACCACGCCCAAGAGGCCCGTAGGCACAGCCGTTGTACCTACCACTAAGACCATCGCCAAGGTTGGTGAGAAGAAGCCAGCGGGCACCACCCGCCCTACCTCGGCTCCTGCTGCCACCAATGGGGTGAAGGCCACCACAGGAACAGCAGCAAAGAAGACACCTGCGGCGCCAACTAATGGTGTCAAAGCCACCACCACCGCTGCTAAGAAGCCCACAGGTAGGCTAATATATAGGACCAGTAATTTTCAGTCACTGAAAGCTACGTGAAGCCTTGCATTTGTCATAAGTTGCCAATTGTCTTCTGTACACAGCAAATGTACATTTTCCCTGAGGCAAAGTATGACATTGTACTGTTTTGTATTGTGAAGGTTGGCATACTGCACATCCAGAACAAACATAGAAACACATTGGCCTGGTTCCTCAGGAAATAAATGTTATGACATAAATCATTGGCTGCGTCTTTCAAATGAAAAAATCTTACTCATGTTGTATATCTATCTCTTTGTCATTCCCTCTCTTCCTCACCTTCCCATATCTCATCTCCCCAGCTCCCCGGCCTGTCTCTGCAGCTACCACCAAGCCCAGCACTGCCGCCGCTCCCAAGCCTGATAGGCCTCCTGTTTCCAAGACAACCAGGTAGGCCAACCATTGGCGTAGAGCTCGTTGCCCCTCCCCTGGTGAGAGACTGTATATAACGTAGGAAGCAATTGTATGTCATTGGTCCTCACTTCAGGCAAAAGCTGATTGACTGTCTACCTAGCCGGCGCAGCCTTTTGTTTGATGCCAACTTCAATTCACTGTTTTCTGTTATTTAACTAGGCAAGTCAGATAAGAACAAATTCTCAATGATGGCCTAGGAATAGTGGGTTAACTGCCTTGTTCAGGGGCAGAACGACAGATTTTTACCTTGTCAGCTCAGGGATTCGATCTTGCAACCTTTCGGTTACTAGTCCAACACTCTAACCACTAGGCTACTTGCTGCCCCAATACATGTGCAACTACAACAGCAGTAAATAATTGTTTTAATAAATTCAGCGTAATGCTCCAGTTGCGACTGAGAAGCCAGTTGCTTCATTTGGGAATGTTGCAGACTGAAAGGGACTGGTTAAAAACTCTGGACAAACAGGCACAATGTCCCTACACAGAGAGGGGCTTTAAGAAGTCCTCGGAAGTAGGCCAGCAGTCACTCTGAGCCAGGTCTCGCAGCGCTGTTTTGGGTTTGCAAATCGCATCCAGAGATTAGTCTGCACCCCTCAGAATAATTAATAACCAACTCCAGGAGACAGACCAGGCTGTTTTGGACCTCTGTTTGGCAGTGAGTAGAATCAGGTCAGATTAGGCCCAGACAGTACCTGAGTCACGCTGTGTGGCGTTCCAGCAGAGACGACCTTAACCCCAGGGAGGAACTCCAGAGAGTCATGGGCTGCGGCGAGGTGGCTCAACAAGCCTTTTGTCTGTGAAGAGGGAAGGATGACCAGGGATGTCCTAAGGTGTTTGGCTGTTCTTTGAATAGGCCCTCACTCCCCCGCCCAACCCCCCTTTCCCCTTCTGTGTTGTTTGTGTACCAAGGGAACTGTGATCTCTTACATAGTTCCTTACTTTTCATAGTTCCCCCTCCAACGATCTAACAGGATCTAGTGAGTACATACTAGTCAACAGATAGCGATTTAGTATTTTTTTGCGAGTGCGACAATCTCTGGTGAAGTTAAACTATGAGGTAAGCGAGAACTTTAATCCATACATTACGGAACAAAACTGTTCATTTTGCGGTGTGCAACATATGGCTGAGGGAGATAGCGTGGCGGCTGATGGATGCAGTGAGCGTTGTGTACCCAGCCAGCCTGCACTGGAGGGGTAATAGACTGTGACAGGGTCATAAATCTCTGCTGTAATTAGATGTATCTCTATTCCCTTCCTGCTCCCTCTTTTTAATGCATGTCTGTATCAGATGAGCGTATGAGTGGATACGTTCTGGCATATCAGACACCGCCTGTCTCCCTGCTCACTGAGACCACTGACTCTCCCTCTCTCTCTCACACACAATACTAATTTTATCCCTCAATTAATTCAAGTTCACTCTCAGGAGATTTTCTTTCTTATCAGACAGAAAAGATTGGAAAGCAAATATTGTTTTTTTCTACAGCTACAAATGACCTAAATCTAATTTGACTGAATCACATTATGGCTGTGACAATTATAGAATAAGGGGTAGGCTAAATGTCATGCAAATGGCCATGGTTGTCTTAATTGTGATTTTTATAGAACAAATGTTTTGCGCTTGTGATGCATTTTTGAAAATGTCCTACGAGATACTTAATGAATACGACACAGCTTTGGTGACACTCCCGTCTCACAAATGTTTTTTAACAGAGCCATATACAGTGGGGCAAAAAAGTATTTAGTCAGCCACCAATTGTGCAAGTTCTCCCACTTAAAAAGATGAGAGAGGCCTGTAATTTTCATCATAGGTACACTTCAACTATGACAGACAAAATGAGAGAGAAAAATCCAGAAAATCACATTGTAGGATTTTTTATGAATTTATTTGCAAATTATGGTGGAAAATAAGTATTTGGTCAATAACAAAAGTTTATCTCAATACTTTGTTATATACCCTTTGTTGGCAATGTCAGAGGTCAAACGTTTTCTGTAAGTCTTCACAAGGTTTTCACACACTGTTGCTGGTATTTTGGCCCATTCCTTCATGCAGATCTCCTCTAGAGCAGTGATGTTTTGGGGCTGTTGCTGGGCAACACGGACTTTCAACTCCCTCCAAAGATTTTCTATGGGGTTGAGATCTGGAGACTGGCTAGGCCACTCCAGGACCTTGAAATGCTTCTTACGATGCCACTACTTCGTTGCCCGGGCGGTGTGTTTGGGATCATTGTCATGCTGAAAGACCCAGCCACGTTTCATCTTCAATGCCCTTGCTGATGGTAGGCTTTGTTACTTTGGTCCCAGCTCTCTACAGGTCATTCACTAGGTCCCCCTGTGTGGTTCTGGGATTTTTGCTCACCGTTCTTGTGATCATTTTGACCCCATGGGTGAGATCTTGCGTGGAGCCCCAGATTGAGGGAGATTATCAGTGGTCTTGTATGTCTTCCATTTCCTAATAATTGCTCCCACAGTTGATTTCTTCAAACCAAGCTGCTTACCTATTGCAGATTCAGTCTTCCCAGCCTGGTGCAGGTCTACAATTTTGTTTCTGGTGTCCTTTGACAGCTCTTTGGTCTTGGTCATAGTGGAGTTTGGAGTGTGACTGTTTGAGGTTGTGGACAGGTGTCTTTTATACTGATAACAAGTTCAAACAGGTTCCATTAATACAGGTAACGAGTGGAGGACAGAGGAGCTTCTTAAAGAAGAAGTTACAGGTCTGTGAGAGCCAGAAATCTCGCTTGTTTGTAGGTGACCAAATACTTATTTTCCACCATAATTTGCAAATTAATTAATTAAAAATCCTACAATGTGATTTTCTGGATTTTTTTTCTTATTTTGTCTGTCATAGTTGAAGTGTACCTATGATAAAAATTACAGGCCTCTCTCATCTTTTTAAGTGGGAGAACTTACACAATTGGTGGCTGACTAAATACTTTTTTGCCCCACTGTATTTGAAAAGTTTGGACATTGAAGTTTATGCATATTATGATGCATTCACATAACCCTGCGTTCCATGGCAGCTGTAGTAGCTCCCCATGTACAATGTTGACCAATAGCAATTCACAGAATGTTCAGATTTTTAAACAATGATATGTACAAGATTCCAAATTCTCATCATGAATGGATAAAGGAAATGCTCAAAGGCATTAACATGGCGTCCATTCTAAAAGCTATGAATATAGGACTCTGGTTTTCACCGCCTGGAACTCTCCCAACCATGCCGTTTTGCTCGTAAAATGATTAAGCTACCAACTTTACCCAATTCATGTAAAAAATAACAAACTGCTATTGGGTCAAATATAGGGTACACCTTTCGATAACACTGTCCAGGTGAAAGCTATGATCCCTTATTGAGGTCACCTGTCTCCTCCCTTTCAATCTGTGTAGATGAAAGGGAGGAGACAGGTTAAAGATGGATTCTTAAGTGTTGATATGATTGAGCCATGGATTGTGTGTGTGTTCCATTCAGAGGGTGAATGGGCAAGACTGTGGGAAGCACTGGTGTCAACATAGGCCAGCATCCCTGTGGAAAGCTTTTGACACTTTCTAGTCCATACTCGACAAATTGAGGCTGTTCTGAGGGCAAAAGGAAGGTGTTCTTGATGTTTTGTACACTCCCTGTATACTTGGAATATGAAGTTGAATCCCCCTTCACCTAAAATGACGTTATTAAGATGATTATGATGATTATTTTGTTCCTGGATATTGCTTATAATTATCGGTTACACAATTATACAATAATTGTACCAGCCCTACGCATCATGGCTGTTTTGTTTTGGTTCCGTTGACATTTAGCAAGTCCGGTCTGTGTTCTGTTTGTCCTGAAACTGTTACGCTTTTTGTTCTATTTTAGTCTCACTGCTCTGACCCCTCCAAACGCTAGATCCAGTCTGCTGGTGACACATATCAGATTGATTCTGAAGTTCAACCTCAGACTTTGTCGGTGGCAGCTGAAAATATGTGTGTGAAATGAATAGTCTGCAGCAGCACACGATTTCTCAGTATTCCACCTCTCCTTTTACAGTAGCACTTAATACCTGTCACTACTTCCTGGTTGGTGGGTGTGGTAGAGGTGTGAACGCTATTTGGCCGCGATGTGTGTGTGTGCCATTGTTTTTGCAGTACCAATTTGGCTGTGTGATGAGGTGTGCACACATTTGCTCAAGCCAACACTGTTGTAGGGCTGTTTGTACTCTCTGTGTGTCTGCTGTTTGATACTGATTGC
Source organism: Oncorhynchus tshawytscha (assembly GCF_018296145.1). NCBI lineage: Eukaryota > Metazoa > Chordata > Actinopteri > Salmoniformes > Salmonidae > Oncorhynchus > Oncorhynchus tshawytscha. The sequence goes on from NC_056437.1 coordinate 80,572,627, forward strand.
CTGTATAATGTTAGATCTACAGCTTGTGACAGGAAACCTCTGGGTCTGATTTAGTGCATCCTGAAAAGTCATTATGTAGTGTTGGACACAGTGGGTGGTGTGGGGGAAGGTATGTGTGAAGGCGTGTTTTTGATTCATAGTTGAGATGACATCATGCAGCGCCCGTCATTGCTCATTGGGTGTGGGTTTTCTTGTATGCGTATGCTGGTGTTGTGTATATGCTGTGCAGGCCTGTATTGCTGGGAGGCTGTATATGTTAATCAGCACGTTGTATGTGTGGATGTAGTCGAATAACAAAAGAGTGCCAACGGTCGTTGCCCTGTTGCTAGCGCCTAGCCAACAAGTCTTATTTTAGTATTATTTTGTTTAGTTTTTTTCATTGTTTTCTGGTATTATTTATTACTTCTGTTGTTGTTTTTGACTTGACTCTGTTATTGATTAATGTACTGCGTTGTTGAGGAAGCTAGCACAAGCATTTCACTGCACCTTTTATGCCTGATGTACACTGACAAATACAATGTTATTTGATGGCGTTTAATAGAGGTCGACCAATTATGCTTTTTCAACGCCGATACCGATTATTGGAGGGCCAAAAAAGCCGATACCGATTATTTTTAATTATTTGTAATAATGACAATTACAACAATACTATATGAACACTTATTTTAACTTAATAAAATCAATTTATCCTCAAATAAATAATGAAACATGTTCAATTTGGTTTAAATAATGCAAAAACAAAGTGTTGGAGAAGAAAGTAAAAGTGCAATGTGCCATGTAAGAAAGCTAGTGTTTAAGTTCCTTGCTCAGAACATGAGAACATATGAAAGCTGGTGGCTCCTTTTAACACGAGTCTTCAATATTCCCAGGTAAGAAGTTTTAGGTTGTAGTTATTATAGGAATTATAGGACTATTTCTCTCTATACCATTTGTATTTCATATACCTTTGACTATTGGATGTTCTTATAGGCACTTTAGTATTGCCAGTATAGCTTCCATCCCTCTCCTCGCCGCTACCTGGGCTCGAACCAGGAACACATCGACAACAGCCACCCAACAACTACTCCAAGTCTGAGAGCGAGTGACGTTTGAAACGCTATTAGCACACACCCCGCTAACTAGCTAGCCATTTCACATCGGTTACACCAGCCTAATCTCGGGAGTTGATAGGCTTGAAGTCATAAACAGCGCAATGCTTGAAGCATTGCGAAGAGCTGCTGGCAAAACGCATGGAAGTGCTGTTTGAATGAATGCTTACGTGCCTGCTGGTGCCTATCATCGCTCAGTCAGACTGCTCTATCAAATCATAGACTTAGTTATAACATAATAACACACAGAAATACGAGCCTTTGGTCATTCATATGGTCGAATCCAGAAACTATCAGTTCGAAAACAAAACGTTTATTCTTTCAGTGAAATACGGAACCGTTCCACATTTTATCTAACAGATGGCAACCCTAAGTCTAAATATTGCTGTTACATTGCACAACCTTCAGTGTTATGTCATAATGACATAACTGTTGCATATACACTGACTCTGCGTGCAATGAACGCAAGAGAAGTGACACAATTTCACCTGGTTAATATTGCCTGCGAACCTGGATTTCTTTTAGCTAAATATGCAGGTTTAAAAAATATATAATTCTGTGTATTGATTTTAAGAAAGGCCTTGATGTTTCTGGTTAGATGCACGTTGGAGCAACGACAGTCCTTTTTCGCGAATGCGCACCGCATCGATTATATGCAACGCAGGACACGCTAGATAAACTAGTAATATCATCAACCATGTGCAGTTATAACTAGTGATTATGATTGATTGATTGTTTTTTATAAGATAAGTTTAATGCTAGCTACCAACTTACCTTGGCTTCTTACTGCATTTGCGTAACAGGCAGGCTCCTCGTGAGGCAGGTGGTTAGAGCGTTGGACCGTAAGGTTGCAAGATTGAATCCCTGAGCTGACAAGGTAAAAATCTGTCGTTCTGCCCCTGAACAAGGCAGTTAACCCACCGTTCCTGGGCCGTCATTGAAAATAAGAATGCGTTCTTAACTGACTTGCCTCGTTAAATAAAGTTGTAAAACATATTTTTTTAAATCGGCGTCCAAAAATACCGATTTCCGATTGTTATGAAAACTTGAAATCGGCCCTTCTGACTAATCGGTCGACCTCTAGTGTTTTAACCAGTGTGACTGTGGGGATGGGGGAGGAGTGTAGTGTGTAGCTGAACATGTTGCACGTCATGGCTTCTGATTAGACTTTTCTATTGTGTTATTGACTGTATGTTTGTTTATTCCATGTCTAACTCTGTTGTTGTTTGTGTCGCACTGCTTTGTTTTGTCTTGGCCAGGTCGCAGTTGTAAATGAGATCTTGTTCTCAACTTGCCTACCTGGTTAAATAAAGGTGAAATAAGATAAACAGTGCATTGTTGGGCCTATATTGAGTAAGGAGCGTCGGTGGTGGTCTATGAATTTGGAGGAAGCCATGAAAGGCTAGGAGAAGAGGACAGGGGTGGTGGTTCTCTCTCCCTTGTCCTGCTGTACTGAACAGTAATAGAGCAGTAGGCTTACAGTCGTGTACAGTGTAATATAGCTGTGCCAGTCGTGTACAGTGTGATATAGCTGTGCCAGTCGTGTACAGTGTGATATAGCTGTGCCGGTCGTGTACAGTGTGATATAGCTGTGCCAGTCGTGTACAGTGTGATATAGCTGTGCCAGTCGTGTACAGTGTGATATAGCTGTGCCAGTCGTGTACAGTGTGATATAGCTGTGCCAGTCGTGTACAGTGTGATATAGCTGTGCCGGTCGTGTACAGTGTGATATAGCTGTGCCAGTCGTGTACAGTGTGATATAGCTGTGCCAGTCGTGTACAGTGTGATATAGCTGTGCCAGTCGTGTACAGTGTGATATAGCTGTGCCAGTCGTGTACAGTGTAATATAGCTGTGCCAGTCGTGTACAGTGTAATATAGCTGTGCCAGTCGTGTACAGTGTGATATAGCTGTGCCAGTCGTGTACAGTGTGATATAGCTGTGCCAGTCGTGTACAGTGTGATATAGCTGTGCCAGTCGTGTACAGTGTAATATAGCTGTGCCAGTCGTGTACAGTGTGATATAGCTGTGCCAGTCGTGTACAGTGTAATATAGCTGTGCCAGTCGTGTACAGTGTAATATAGCTGTGCCAGTCGTGTACAGTGTAATATAGCTGTGCCAGTCGTGTACAGTGTGATATAGCTGTGCCAGTCATGTACAGTGTAATATAGCTGTGCCAGTCGTGTACAGTATAATATAGCTGTGCCAGTCGTGTACAGTGTGATATAGCTGTGCCAGTCGTGTACAGTGTAATATAGCTGTGCCAGTCGTGTACAGTGTGATATAGCTGTGCCAGTCGTGTACAGTGTAATATAGCTGTGCCAGTCGTGTACAGTGTGATATAGCTGTGCCAGTCGTGTACAGTGTGATATAGCTGTGCCAGTCGTGTACAGTGTGATATAGCTGTGCCAGTCGTGTACAGTGTGATATAGCTGTGCCAGTCGTGTACAATATGAAGCAGGCCAGTTGTGCAGGCTGTAAATCTCCTCTCTTGCTGAGCTGTGGGTGTGACAGGCAGACCACTCTGTGACGCAGTCCCCCATAGCCATGGTTTTATGGGAGGTACAGCAGCAGACCTAAACACTTAAAGGATCTGGTGGCAACGGGGGTGTGAGCTCATGCTCTGGAAGTGTGGCAGACATGATGGATGTTGCAGAGTGCTCTCTGGACAGCAGTGGTTCTATAGGCCTCTGCTTCACCACACTCATACAGCCCTATTCTGTTATACAGGGACCTACATCGTCACCCACCCACCAGGCTCTGCCTGCTCTTTGTTCTCTCACTGGTTTCCTCTTTGTCCCTCTACTGCTAGGAAATGGAAACCATTTGACTGTTACTCGACACCTCAGCTCCATCTTCAGTAGGTTGACTGTCCTTTTTGATATCTTATTTATTTTTTAAATGTTATTTCCCGCAAGCAGAACCAACCAAGAAGCCAGCTATAGCTGGTTTATCAGGTTAAGGCGGCACCCTGTGTAATGTCTTATCCTTTCGCTCAAAGCCCCTCTTGAGTGCTGCTGCGGCAGTATAAGGGTCTCTGTAGCTCCAAGGCAACTAACTACCTGGTGAATTTCTCTGGGAAATTGCAAGCGAAAGACTGATACCTTTTGTTCCTGGGATAGAGTGAGATTCCTGTGGTGTTCCCATATATCTGAAGCCCTGTGTGGATGTCCTGGAGGTAGAATCCCCTCCTTTTAACCAGGGTAAAGTGTCCCTCCCAGCCTTTCTGCCGAATTAAAATGGCATCACCTCTAATATGCCAGCTGTCTCCCTGGGAGGAGGTCCGTCCCCATGGTAGCTGGCTCTCTGCTGTTAGCTCTGCTGCAGGGGAGGCACTAGCCTTGCTTATGCATCTCATTGACTTAATCGTAGCCCCACTTTGATTTGCCACGCGAAGGCACACAACCTTTTTATGTTAATCACCGCAAAGCTCCACATCGTTCCAGAATGCGTAATGAAACTAAAATGTTATATTTTATGAACCTCAGGCTACTTTAATTGTCTATGCGCTCATTTTTTAAGCTTCAGTGAATTTCTAGGCTTTTTCTCTACATTTTCTTTAACCCCCATTGTGTGATGATGTTCCTAATGGCAAGGCCTTCGGCAAGTTTGAGAAACAATGCACAGCAATTTTCCTTCATTGTGTGCAACTGCAAGCCATTAGACTCACGAGTCTAACATGACCAGCACTGCCTCAGTCATTTGGGTGACAGTGATCTTAATTAGAGAAAACATTTTTTTTTTTTAAGCTTCACAATTCAAGCATCATTGCACTGTAATGCCTCAGTCGAGCCTTTTCATTGTGCCTAACTGCCGAGAAGCATGTATTCATTTTGTAACACATCCTGTCTGTCTTTTTTTAATTTATTATTGTTCGGCCATGCCCCATTATTCTATAATGGCCACACTGGCTCCTACAACAGTGACCGGACCTATTTGAGAAGCGGCAGTGATAGAAGGTTAATGACGTGTAATTGGATGAGCACTTTCTCTCGCTCCCTCTCTCCTACAGCCTTTGACGATGGCCCGCTAATCTGCCTTGCTTCCCTACCTAAACGGAGTCATTTTGTCATTTTGGATTAGCCATATTCCTTTCGTCACACAGATTGAGATAAATACTCTGTCATCATCTCTCCTGCATTCCCTCTACCTTCCTATTCAATTCGTCCTGTAATTATTTTCTAATCTTTAATTCCATTTTTTCAAGGCAGCACACACATTTACAAATCTCCTAAACTTAGAATTTTACCACGTTACTTTTCTTTTTAGCGTGTCCTCACTTACGTCTAGACCTGTCAGATTGATACCTGTCAGATTGGTACCTGAGGAAACCACAGTGAATGTCACGTTCTGCTCACTCGTAGTTAATCAGTTGAAGGGTCAGCCAATTAAAAAGCTCTTCTCCTGGACTAGGTTATATCACACATACTAATAGAGAAAAGGGCCAGTTTTTGTGATGCAACTCTGGATAGAAACAATGGCCTTTTTGTACCATGACCTAGGCTGTTAATGCTTCATAAGAAGCCTTAGTCTAGACGTCACCACACCAAACAATATCATTAACTTGAGCTTGTAATCCCTCTCATCGTTAGAGTAATAACAGGCAGTCTCTTGTTTTGGTACAACAGGATCATCAGCCGCTCTTCATTCTCTACCTATGTATGACAACTCATACTGTACAGGGAAGGAAGCTGTGCATGGCTGTAATCCATTTCTAGTGTCCAGTGGACATCATGTCGAGGCTAGATGTTACCAGACAGGCAGTGTGTTCCATCAGGCCTACACTTGACAGGGTGTGCATGGCACTCTGGGTTTCCTTGCCATGTAAAAACTGGCAGCGTTTGCTCTTGTACAACAAAATATGCTTTTAACTCCAACCATAGTTCCAACAGGGATTTGAACAAGTTATTTCTGTGCTCCGTCTGAATTAAAGATGAACATGACCCCAGCGATCTTCCCTCTCCCCGCCGCCGATGCTAACTCTGTTCTTTATTTAGAGGCGGTGGTGCAGTGCAGCGTAGGCTAACGAGATCTCACGACTGTGTCACTGCATGTCGGCTACTTTGCACTGGCCTGACGTGGAAGCTACTTGACCAGAGTGCACATTACCCTCATGTCAGGAGAGGTGGGCTGGATGTAACAGGGGGGCTCCACTCTGTATGTGTGGTGTGACTTATCTCCCAGGCTGCACTGCTTCAGATGCCTCAGGGTGTTGTGATGACTGGGTTGACTGGCTGAGTTACTGTATTAGTGCCCTGTCGGGGCCAGCCACTCCAGGCATTGAAGAGATTAGGAGTGAATGGAGGGTGACTCCTCTTCGTCCTCATGTTCTTGTTGTGTTTTCTCCGTCATCACTTGGTTTATGACCAATCTGTGTTCCTGAGGAAGTCTAGTGTCTGGCAGGGCTGTAGAAGTGACTAACAGAATGACTTGTGAATACAGTCGACAGGGCCTCTTGCTCTGTGATTTATGGCCCAGGGGTTACCAGCATGTGGAACTCAAGGGACCAAACGTTCGCTTGACGATGCAAATGAGTCTGTTTAAACATTGGTGTTAATTTAGTGTCACTTTATTGTATTTATATAAATAGCCCTCGCAGTCACGTCTCCATTTCGACATTTTATCACCTCTACAGAAATACTGATTCATGGTGTCTGGTAGATGACCCCCCTGGTTTGAAAGCCGTGCTCAGTGATTCTGACCCCACCGCTCTCCTGTTCTCCCTCAGGCCTGCCACTGGTGCTCCAGGATCTCGCCCTGCCTCTGCTGCAGCCAGGCCAGCCACAGCCAGCACAGCCAAGAGCTCCACATCCACAGCCAAGCCTGGCACCCCCACGGCTAAAACCACCTCCACCACTCCCAGACCAGCCTCTGCCAAAGCCGTCTCTACAACACCCTCAGCTGGACGGACCCCGACATCACAGCCCTCAAAAACTCCCATCAAGAAAGGTAAGAGGGGACATCAGTTTCAATTTAAAAAATAAAAAATGACAAAGGTTTTAGATTTTTATTACAAGCATTACATGTTACTACATTTTTCAAAATATATCTTTATTAAATATTAGATCATTTGTTCATCATAATTAAGTTTCCAACCCTTGTCCTTTTCCTCTTCACAAACGTCTGCTTGTGTTATACATTTCCTCTAGATGTTACCAAATCAGCCACCAAGAAGCCTGCAGCGGCTCCTCTCACTCGTACCTCACCAGCCAAGACCACCAAACCTGAGACTCCCAAATCAGCCTCCGCACCCAAGCCAGACTCCACCCCCAAGAAGCCGGCTGCCAGCAGCAAGGCCGCAGACACCAAGAAGACGCCAAGCAAGCCTACGCCTTCAAAGGATGTCAGTGCTGGCCCCAAGACCCCTAGTAGCAAGCCAGCAGGGAGGGCTTCCACCCCTAAGAAGACTGTGGGCAGCAACACCCCCATGGCAGTAAAGCGTGGCCCCAAACCCACAACGGCGGCAGAGCCCGCGACTGAAACTGGTGAGACCCAGGACGCCGCTGTTGCTGCTGCCATAGCTGCAGCTTCCTCGGCTGCTGTAGTCTCCATGGCAACCTCGGAAGAAGCAGTGGTGGCTGCAGTCCCAGAGGAGAAGGAGACTGTGCTCCCTCCGGCCAGCCAGCCAAAGGAGGCCCCAGAGGCCTTTATCTCTCAGCTGTCAGCTCAGCTGGACCTGGTCCACCTGGAAGAGCCAGCAGACACAGTGTCTCCCCTGGGCACCACGGTCATGTCTCCTCCATGCTCCCCGGTCGGGGCCATGTCCCCGGTCAGGGAGCCCCAGAATGCCTCTGCTCTGCTGGACATGCACGTCCAGCCAGAACCCAGGTCCCAGAGCCAGTCTGCCATGGCTCCACAGAGTCCAGTACAGGAGGAGGTGATTTTCCAGCCAGACTCCTGGGCCCAGAACCAGTCTGCCATGTCTCCACAGAGCCCGGTCCAGGAGGAGGTGAATTTCCAGCCAGACTCCTGGGCCCAGAACCAGTCTGCCATGTCTCCGCAGAGCCCGGTCCAGGAGGAGGTGAAGGTCCAGCCAGACACCTGGGCCCAGAACCAGTCTGCCATGTCTCCACAGAGCCCTGTCCAGGAGGAGGTGAAGGTCCAGCCAGACTCCTGGGCCCAGAACCAGTCTGCCATGTCTCCACAGAGCCCGGTCCAGGAGGAGGTGAAGGTCCAGCCAGACTCCTGGGCCCAGAACCAGTCTGCCATGTCTCCACAGAGCCTGGTCCAGGAGGAGGTGAAGGTCCAGCCAGATGAGCAGCAGGAGGACCTCCTCATGCCCTCCTCTTCAGCCCCTCCTGCGTTCAGCATGATGTCTCAGCCCATGGATGAGTTCACCTCAGGGGTCCTGGTCTCTCCCTCTCTGGACCAGGAGGAGGCAGTGGAGAAGGCAGATGAGGAGATCAACGAAGATGATGACAATGATGACAATGAGGAAGAAGAGAGGATGGTGGGCAAGCCGACATCACTATTTGACATGAGTAGCTCTCAGCCCTCTGTGGAGGCCAAGCCTGCAGGCTTCGGTGGTGCCACCAGTTGGCATGGGGATGACCTCTTGTCAGGGATGGACTCTGAGGATGTGAGCAGTATGAGCAGCCGCCTGCAGGGGTCGTCAGAGATTAGCAGTACCCAGCACACGGGCCTGCTGCAGGGTACCCAGAGCTCCGACGCCCTGGTAGACTCCAGCCTCAAGGGCTCCGAAGGAGAAGGGGCCTTCATGTGCTCCCCCGATGTGGAGACCCTGGCCAACGAGGAGGAAGATGAGGAAGAGGATAGGAAAGTGTGCAAGCCGACATCACTATTTGACATGAGTAGCTCTCAGCCCTCTGAGGAGGCAAAGCCTGCAGGCTTTGGTGGTGCCACCAGTTGGCATGGGGATGACCTCTTGTCAGGGATGGACTCTGAGGATGTGAGCAGTATGAGCAGCCGCCTGCAGGAGTCGTCAGAGATTAGCAGCACCCAGCACACAGGCCTGCTGCAGGGTACCCAGAGCTCCGACGCCCTTGTAGACTCCAGCCTCAAGGGCTCCGAAGGAGAAGGGACCTTCATGTGCTCCCTCGATGTGGAGACCCTGGCCATCGAGGAGGAGGAAGATGAAGATGAGGATAGGAAAGTGTGCAAGCCGACATCACTATTTGACATGAGTAGCTCTCAGCCCTCTGAGGAGGCCAAGCCTGCAGGCTTCGTTGGTGCCACCAGTTGGCATGGGGATGACCTCTTGTCAGGGATGGACTCTGAGGATGTGAGCAGTATGAGCAGCCGCCTGCAGGGGTCGTCAGAGATGAGCAGCACCCAGCACACGGGCCTGCTGCAGGGTACCCAGAGCTCCGACGCCCTGGTAGACTCCAGTCTCAAGGGCTCCGAGGGAGAAGGGGCCTTCATGTGCTCCCCCGATGTGGAGACCCTGGCCATCGAGGAGGAGCGAGTTGATGTTGATGATATGGACTTGAGCTCAGAGCGGGCAGTGGACCACCGGAAGGTGTGTCAGCAGGAGGATGAGGAGGAGGAGGATGATGAAGATGTGGAGATGCCCAGCGAAGGGGTGACGGAGAGTGGACTGGAGAGCTGTGGGAACGCAGACGAGGACGACTACACAGAGGAGGACCGCTTGGATAACCTCAGCCGTTCACCCATCCCACCTTCCTCAGCCTGGGGTCAGACAAACCCCTTCACTGACCCCTGGGCCCAGCCTCACCTCTCCTCCCCCCACACCGCCTCCAGTCCCCTGTCTGACCACGGGGCTGACGGCCCTGAGACGCCCACCCAGTCCTCTGCCCAGGCCTGGTTGGATCTCAGTGCCCCCTCTCTGATGCTCCAGTCAGAGCAGCCCTCAGAGCCTCAGTCTGCCCCTGAGGAGATGGAGAGCTCTGCCCCAGTGGAGGCCTCTGCTCCCCCAGGGCCCCATGCTGTGGGCATGTCTCAGTCCAGCACCCTGAGTGGCACGGCCCTGGCCGTCCACAGCAGCAGTGAAACCAGCACTCCCGAGGAGCTCCGTGACTATGACAGCAGCTCCGGGGTGGAGTCACGCTCTGACAAGCAGCAGACTCCCGTGCCATCCAATGTGCAGCCTGACCTGGAGCAGGACTTGGGCATCCATCTGGAGCGAGGTGACGAGGAGGAGGAGGCTGAGACGCTCCCTGCTGACGAGGTCCTGGGAGCAGGCCCTCCTACTGCCCCCGCCTCTGCCCCCTCCTCCCCCTCCACTTCGGGAGACGAGGCCAGCGACACGGAGGGTGAGATGCAGATCAACGACCCAGATGTCCCCGTCACCATGGATGACAGTGCTGAGTTCGACAGCCCACCGTCCGCCTGTATCCTGCCTGCCCTGGAAGAGGAGGTGGTGGAGGTGCCGGCCGGAGAAGGAGAGGAGGACGGGGGTGGCGGCACGCCCCAGTCTGCCAACTCAGTGGCGTCTTACGGCTTCGACTGCACCATGTCCAACTCCAACGCCCACTCCACTGCCGAGAGCTGCGGTAAGAGCCCCGGCATCTTCTCCCTGGAGAACGAGGACCAGTTGCCCGAGGAGGCCAAGGACCCCTCCCTCATCAAGGAGCTGACCCTGCCAGCAGCGGCCGCCCAGTCAGAGGAGCTGCTGGGAGGCCCTGTAGACCTGCTGCCCCTGGGCCAGCCTGGGGACCAGCACCACTACATGCTGGGGGGGAAGGTGGATGCTGACGACCTGGAGGCCAACACCCTGGAGGACACCCTCCGCCTGGGGCCCCAGCATGCCGGGGAGGCCAGCGAGGGCCAGCCACCCTACTACTCTGCAATATGCGATAAGACTGATAGCTTTCTGGCAGGTAACGTATAAGTCCCTACCCCTGGAATGCACCTTCTCCCTCGCACCCCTCCCCCCTTGTTGTTCTTAGTTTTTCTCTCGAGGTGGGTTAGATGGTTTAGAAAAACAAGCAAATGATGGTAGGAAACAAAAAGCAAGGGGAACGAAAAAGACTGTAGATCAGTGAAGCCTCCCTCTTTCATACTACTATTATGGTTATGAATGTATGGCACTACTTTATGTACAATAGCTACTAGCTACCATTTTCTATTAGAATGTTCTTTTGAAGTAACACTCTGTAACCCCTGAGGGTTATTGACTGACTGGTCCGTTGGGACAAAGCTCTTAAAAGAAAAGGAGAATGGACTCTACCTACATGTGTATTTATCCTACTGTTTTTACCAAACAAATGTCAATTATTATTTTTTTGTACTTGTTTTGTTGGAACCCGGTCCTCCCTCCCCTATGTACACGCTCCATTTGATCCTGCACCGTAGAGATATCCTACTCTCTTTTTTTACAAGTTTGTCGTTTTGCTTTCAACACCATTTTAGTATCTAATAAAGGCTAGATATTTAACATGGCTTTCCTCCCCTTACAGTTTTCTTAAGACCCGTATGAGAGTGTTCGATTTGAAGTTTGTCTAGTTTTAATTTGCGCTACAGGAAGTTTGCCTCTCCCTGCATAGATTATCGTGGCAAGTAACGTTGTCATGTACAGTGTGTTTTGAGGCATCTGTTTTAAGTGGTCATGCTTCATGCCTCTCTTAGTTGATCATTTGTGCTTCAGAACCAACTAACAACTATTTGTGGGAAAAAACCTGCATTCCTCTGCATTTAGAATGACGCTCACTGAAAACGCTTTTCTCACTGAAACGCTTTTAGTGATTTTGGATATTTCAACTTGCATGTACTAACATTGAAATTGTATCTGATTAAACCATTATACACTAGGGATGTTCATAAATGAATGGTTCATGCTAAGTAGGTTTTTCAAAATTCCATTAAACATCATTGCAAGGCATGTTGTTCCTGTTTCTTGTTATTTCCCATTAGCGTAGCATGTCTCAATTGTTGTCTAGGTCAGTTTTATGTATTTAAATGACATCACTGTCCTCATCATGGGAATCACTTCCCACCAGGAAGTGAAGTTTTATCTGTGGAATGGTGTTGATGCTCAATGGAATTTTGGTTAGGAGGCAATCCACCTGGTGTCCCATACCCTGTTTTCCAGCATGTATATGTTTCTCTCTGACCTCCATGGATTCAACGCAGACCAACACCACATTTGTAAATGTCCTTGGTAGGTGGTAGTCCCCAAACAGACACCAGGGAAGGCTCTGGGCCCCTTTACTGTATGTCCTGAAGGTTTCACATCCTCTTCCTCTGCGATGTGAAGCTCAAACCTGCCTGTATCCTCCCGAATGCTCCACCCAACACACACACACACATATAATGGCATTACCCCACACCCACCTGAATGTGTCTTAAGAAGAAGCTGAAGCGGATGAGAGATCTGACTCCATCCTGCCTGCTCCTGCTCAACCCAGACAAGGAAAGCCCTTTGATCCCTATGTTTGTCGGTACTGAAATCAGAGCATCCCTTGTTCCTCCTCTCCTACCTTCTGCACCATTATGGTCTTCCTAAACAAAACAAAAAAAAGCCAGATTTGGCATTTTGCCCAGTAGGCCTATCATGAACATACAGGCGTCTCATGATGTTGCTTGGAGAACGTTCTGTTGCATGTATAGTACTGTACGTGTCTGTTGGGACACCATGGCTGCCCTTGAGTAAGGCATGGTCAGTGTTGAGGTACACGTTTTGGTAATTAGCCGAGCAGGTCCCAGAGGCATCCTTGTATTGGCTGAGTTGATTTTTGTTGTGGGATAGAATGCGTTTCAAAGCAGTCAGGTGTATGTGGTGACCCCACACACATGAAGAAACCATATGGTTGGTCAAAAACTTTTTCATCAGAGTAGTTTATGATTTAGTTCTTATGTAAAATGGTTAATCCCTTGTTCCCCATTTTCTTTGTCTAGTCCCTGGCTTGTCAGGTCTTGCATGTTAATTCTCATGTTATCAAAATCTAGCCTTTATGTGGGGATATTTCCCTGGGACATTTTTTAATGTGTCAATTCACATTTGGATTAATGGTGGTTAAATGCCAGATCATAGAGGCAGGGGAGATTAATTGCTCCTAGTCATGTGATCTTGATCCTTTATTATGGCTACATATAGTTCTGAGTTTCAGGCCAGCATCTTGAGGGCAAAGACTTAAGTCAAAATGATTACCAACAATGTTGCGCACCACTTTATTACATTGTATGAATGGGTTGCAAATTGATGTAAATTACCTAAACTCTGACGTAATTACGTGGGATTTTAGGTCTGGGTTTCCGGGGTTACATTTACCAGACACATATGGGAAAGTGATTACATTTAAGATGTGATTGGCCACTGCTGTTACATCTGTTTAGCTAATGTCCTGTCCCATGTCAGGAACTGTCTGAAATGTCGTATTATATTAAATGTATAGACATGTACTGTAGTTGTTGATAAATCCATGAAGTGTCTCCACAATTTAACAATTGTAGTTCAACCTCAACTCAATGTCATCTTCATAACCTTTTTCCCAAATGATTTGAGAGCAAACTCTAGACCTCATTTGACTCTAGTACTGATAGTCTATATAGTAGATGGGTTATGTAATATGTATTAGATTAGGTCCTAGATGTTGGCAAGTACTCCAATCAGACAGATGTCGTGTTAAATGAGTCATTGCATGTTCCAATAAGTTAAGGGATGATTTAGGATGAGTCTAGGATGCATGCCATCCTCTGTACTCGTTTTCCACTACTCAGTCACTATTACCCTCGGGGACATTTGAAGCCAGACCACAAAGATTCGATGTGACGGTCTGATCAGTAAGAATTTGATATGTCCTTCCACACCACAAATGTATACCCAAAAATAACAGAATACAACGACTGGTAGGTTTGTTATAACACTTAGATGAGCCAATATATAACAGAATAGTAAACTGTGGTCAAACACTTCATTTATTTGTCCTTTTTCAACTGATCGAGACAGGTTTCTGTTTGTGTTTGCTTTATTCCTTTGTGTAAAGACGTCAATCCCTCAGCACATCCCTCGTTTTGCTTTACGTCTTCCCTCCACTCCTTTTGATTCTTCTCCTTGAATCCTCTGGCCCTGGATGCTGTCCTACCCCTCCTTTTTGGTGCATGCGTCTCTAACGCACATCCCAAGTTATCTTGACTGTCTAGCAGGAGGTCCCAAGAGTGACGAAGCGGAGACCGAAGAGTCCCGCCAGTCACAACAGAAGCAGAGAGAGCCACCCGTGGGCCTACGGGAGGAGGACCACATCGAGCTTCCTCCTCATCTCGTAGTGAACGGCCACTACATCGCAGAGCAGCAGTGCAATAGGAGACCCACCGACACCACCTCCAGGTCCCTCCAGTCTGCAGCTGTAGCCAACGGTCAGCTGCGCAGGCTGGAGCAGCACCAGAAGCACTTGAGAGAGCGGCAGGAGCAGGAGAGGCAGAAGAGGCAGTGGCTAGAGGAGGAGTGTCTGAGGCAGGAGCAGCAGATGCAGCTGGAAAGGCAGCGTCGGGAGCTCCTCCAGCTCCAACTCCAGCAGCAGCAGCAGGAGCACAGACACCGCCGCCAGGTGCTGCAGTGGCAGCTAGAGCTGGAGCAACAGCTCAAACAACAGCTCAGACAGCAGCAGAAACAACAACAGCAGCAGTTGAGGAGTCCATCTGCAGTCATGCTCTCCCCATCCTCTGGGCTATGCACCATCTATGAGGCCATGGAAACCAGCGAGGAGGAGGACGAGGGTCAGGAAAGAAAGCAGAACAGAGAGAGGGAAACAAAGATGCAGCAGGAGAAGTGGACATCCAAGCAGACCTGGCCAGAGTCACGCCAGCAGGGGCAGCGTCCCATTCCTCCAACGGACCTGGACTGGAGCAAGAAGGTGGACATCGTCCAGCAGCTCATCAACCAAACCCTGCTGCTGTCCGGGGACAGGGGTTGCCCCCCTCTGCTCCTGCTGCCTGTGGGGAGCGGGGGCACCCTGAGCCCCCTGGAGAGCAGCATGTGGCCCAACCTGCTACCCCCGCTCAGTCCCCCCTCTGCCACTGTCACCTCTGTCAGCAGCTACTCCCCAGACAGCCAGGGCAGCTCCCCTCAGGGAGACTGGACCGTAGTGGAGCTGGAGACACGGCACTGAAAGCCAGGGAAGGAGGAGGACACACCACTCATCACTGTCATATCTATGCACTGCATACAGTATTCACACGACAAAAGTTGGCACTGCATCTCCACACTATAAATTCATGACATGGGCCAACATAACAGTGAGGTACACTGATTAAACCACACCACGTCACAAAAAGGGCATGCTATACATTCTAACTTCATATCTACATAGAAATCCACATTCACTGTATTGTAAAAATAATCTTCAGAGAATGCTATATATTAACACTTCATCAGTAGAGAATTAAGAATGGCACAGCTCCCATTGGTAATGCATCTAATATACTGTAATAATACACATAGGATTACTATATATATATATATATTGTATTTTATCTCTGTATTGCTTTGAACCAAAACCCAAATTTGATTAACTGTATAGTATGAACCTTATTCTGGGTGATAGTTATGACAACGTGCACTTGTTAATTATTTTAAATGTTACAGGTAAGTGGGACTAGATTAGACTTGGTTGTGTTAAATTATCATCAGCTTCAAATCCTCAGAGAAGCTGTTTTGTATGTGGAGAAAATACTGCTGCTAGCTACGGTCTGGACCAAATGGACTGCTTTGAATTGACGCAATCCTTTGTAGGAGAACACCCTTTTAAGGAGAGAGCAATGTCTCAAAATAATTGGGCTGTCAATCACACAGGAAAAGAGGGAGGGTGAGAGTAGGATGTCCTTGTTCTGCTCTGCCTTTCACAGTGGTGGTGAGAGGATTGGTGGAAGCGGTGTGGGGAGGGGGGGGGTCTCACCCTGCATTCCAAAGCTATAACCTCATTTCTTGTGTTGGCCTTTATTCAATGGGTTTCCAAGGTTACAAATGATGTCATGATAGAGAAGTCTGAGACAGCGACAATACCACACAGTGAGAGCACAACACTCAGAGCACTGATAAAAATGTAACAAACTGTTCAGAGAATTACATCAACATACATTGCCCTTTATTAAATACGCCCCAGGAGAGGGAGTTATTTGCAGTAGTGATGAGGCAATGCTGTGAGATGGGAAACTGGATATGAAGTGTTGGAAGGACTTCAACATTGTACTAAATAAGTGCTGTGTTTGACCAATGCCATAATGGCTTAATGTAGGGGGAAACTAGGTTCCTGAAGCCTCAAACTTGCATACATGTTGGCTACATTTGTCAAATGAATATCCTTCATCCATCTCAATCATGTCAACAGTTGATCTATCAACAAATTGATTTGATCTGTGAGCCACCTGTCTCTGTTTTGGAGTTCTGAATAATCATGCAGTTTTGATTCCTGCTTGTATTACTTTGGTGTCAGGTCTACTATAGTATGTCATGTATGTACATCCTACTTGGGAAGGCTACAAAATGTCTGGGTAGGGTTTCAGTCGGGATGTAAAATTTGATACATTTTTTGTTAATACATTTTATATAATTCTACTGTTATATGCAATCAGAAATGTATGGTGAATTGTGCAATATGAGTAATATCAGTTGCACATAATTTAGTTTAGATTTCATGAGAATTGTTGTTTATTTATGCAAGTTTGTTCTAATTTTAGCATCTATACAGGTATATGTAGTATCTATAAATGTTTTGTTTGCATTCATTATTAAAGGCTTGTACTGTATGTCCTCTTTTAGTTCCGTTTGTAAATAGAGGTAGATGAACACTGCCACCTAATGGTTGAGTTAGACTACTGTCAATAAATACTGTAACCCGTGTAATCGGTCTTTATCCATTATCAGTACCGTAGGACATAAAATATTAGTATTGTCCAAGCACATCTATGAAACTATTTTGACAGGTAGGCTAATATTTTTTAAAGTATATCTGTATGTATCCACATGGTGATATTATAAGTGTATGTGATGCTGTGTATGACAACTTATTTCAGTTTGAATGCAGCATTTGTGAAAAGGATATTTATGTAATACATTGTCCTTTAAACCGGTGGTGTCTAACTCATTTTGCACTTGGGCCGCATTCGGTCTTCACTGAGGTCCGGAGGGACGCATTCGGTCTTCACTGAGGTCCGGAGGGACGCATTCGGTCTTCACTGAGGTCCGGAGGGCCGCATTCGGTCTTCACTGAGGTCCGGAGGGACGCATTCGGTCTTCACTGAGGTCCGGAGGGACGCATTAAAAATGTATTATTTGCTTGAAGAAAATAGTCCAGGGACCATAAATGCTTGAATTCCTCGCTGTCTAGCTTTCGTTTCAATTACTGTTATCAAGCTGGACAGAGTGAAGAGCCTATACATGTACATCCATTTTCATTTCTACAGTTTTGATTTGGTTTTAGACCTTTCAAAAAACAATTTCCCCCCACCAAAAACAAACTCATTGTGTATTTGAGGTTTTATAAAGACTTCTGACGTTTGTAATTTCCACTCTGAAATGTCAGATTAGATTTTCCCTTATGTGAAATATCAATTTGAATTATAATCCACATAATTCACATTTCCTGTTGCCGCAGGATAATTTTCCTGCTGTAGCAAACCGTCTCAAATGAAGATCCTACATCTGTATAGACATGACTGGCCATCATCAAACATTATAGTTCAAATAATCACCAGAGGCATACTATTAAGTACATTATAGGCCTAATCAGAGTTTGGAAAACCTAATATTATTTTCAAGCTCCTTCATTGACTCTTGATCAATTTTGCTACAAGGATTTGATTATTAAATTGTTGCTATTAAATTGTGTTTGTAGACTGTGATAGGCCTACTGTATGGTAATTCACTATTTAAGATCATTTTTAGGCTTGTGTCTGATACATGTATCATTAAGTACATTTAATATAACCATAATAAAGAAATAAAATTACTTTCAACTAGCTCTTCCTATTTTTTGTTATTTTGTAACCATCTTGGCAATGGCAACAAACACATTGATATGCTGACAGCATAACCTACTGTGAAAGACTGATGCCATGTAGTCTCTCTTGTCTAGACAGAGGGGTTGCCTCCACTGAAGTAGGCTATATATGATTGGTTGCCTCCCACAATGTACCAATGTTCAGGTTTCCTAGAGGCTGGGTTTACAGGCTTTCCTCATACTAGAAGTAACATAGTAAAACAGAACACTTAAATTAGGGCAAGGGGGATACCTAGTCAGTTGTACAACTGAATGCTTTCAACTGAAATGATCTTCTGTATTTAACCCAACCTTTGAATCAGAGAGGTGCAGGAGGCTGCCTTGATCATCACCCACAGCACCCAGGGAACAGTGGGGTAACTGCCTTACTTGGGAAGAACAACAGATTTTTACCTTGTCAGCTTGGGGATTTGATCCAGCAACCTTTAGGTTACTGTCCCAACACTCTAACCACTAGGCTAATAGTATGATCTGGTACATTTGGTATGGTTACATAAGACCGAAGGTTACGGAAGGCAACAATAAAAGGAAGGTGGATCGGTGGGTGTATAATGCGAATGTCTAGCAATCCAAAGGTTGCGTATTCAAATCTCATCACAGACAACTGTAGCATTTTAGCAACTTGGCAACTACTTACTACTTTGCCCTTTAACCTAACTCCTAACCTTAACTCCTAGCCTAGCTAATGTTAGCATTTGCCACCTAGCTAACTTTAGTGACAACAAATTGCAATTTGTAACATATCATACAAATTGTACATATCACACATAATACATAATGTAACATATTATACTAATTTGAGAGTCACGGGTTTTCGTTTACTATGTTACGCTTACCCCTGATTCCAGGTTGCAACCTTCCTGAGACTAAATATCATGTACAGTTTGAGCAACAGTTTGGCCAGCTAACCACTAGGCTTCACTAGTCTCTTTCAGTGATGGACAGAGTCGGACAAAGAGTCGCTTAGCCTAAACCTACCCTGTACAATATTAAGTCCATACCATTAAGTCTCTCTCTTAATCCATTTAGTTCCACTACAACAAATGAACAATGGTAAATTAGGTAGGTCAGCAGACTCGGCCCATATGAATAAGGCGATATCACCAATAGGTCATTTTTAGGGGTGCCAAGTGGTGAAGGAGGGCTCGCTTTATGAAATTACTAAAGAAAGGCGCGAAATTGCGATTTATCGTCAACAGGTTTATTGCGATTGTAGTGATCACATGACCAATAAGACGCGCGCCCCTCACTTGCGCTCAGCTACCCTCACTGGTTAGTTGCCCCCACAAGCAACGAGCATCAGACCGTTTTTATACTGTTGATTGACGACCAGGCACGCACAAAGGAGCTCTCAGAAAGGGAAGAGTGCCGTAGGATAGCATTAATTTTCTCAGAGTAAGAAAATGTCAGGTATTCTTTTGTGGATAGATATTTCGCCTGGATTTAAACTGGAAATGGTAATGTGAGCGGTAGGCTACGTATGCGGGAGGCTATGTTATGTAGACACAACGGTTCTTGTTCATAACCCGATTATAGGATAGACGATGCAATACATGGACATAATAGCCTAATAATAATGTCGATTTTCGAGAGTGAGTGAAAAATTGAATGATGTCCATTTAGTATTATTTCTGTAGCTGTCATGTTCTCCAATTACATGGGGTAGAATGTCAGATGAACCAGTCAACGTCAGCCTTCAAACTACACAACATAGTTGAAAGGTGGACACGGCGATACGTAACTTCTTGCTCTTTTGGAACATGGACTAAAGAAGAGAATGAGAGGCCTACAATGTTCATTTTGTCGATGCTCTCGCTCACCTGGGCAGAGACAGGCGCCCGTTAACTCTCCGTACAGTTCACTGTCGTTTTGAAGTGCTGAGGGTTTTCGCCAATGTTGGCCTGCTCTTTGACTGCAAATAACTCCAAGCGGACAGGACCTGATTTGATGGTGTCGTAGATCACTAAAATGATTTGATAATAAAAATGTATCAGCTACATTGAAGAAGACTTTGTCATCCCACCGCTGTTGTAGCCTGTGTGATACACAAGACACCAGATGGCTAACAACGACTCGATGCAAGTAAGTTTTCCTAGTTAGCATTGGACAGTGGTTTTCCTTGATTTAACATATTATGTTAGCCTGTGTTTGTCCTATTCGAAGAGATGCGTGCATGTCATATTTGTAGGCTATTCTTCTAATTGGGTTCGTGGTGACGTCTTTGCACGACAGGGACTGATGGTAGACAGATACCCTACTGGTACATCGGGCCAATGTACGTACTATGGTGGTTTTAGACCGGTAGTAGCCCACTATAACCTACTGAGCCTTTAGTCCACACCATCACCTTGAAACTTTAGGTCGGTGTTTTCTGTCCCCCATGTTTGCAATGGTCAAACAGGGCATAATAATGGCAGGTGCTTACAATGTGTGTTACCAAAGCAATCTGACATATTTGTGCGGGTGTAAACACAAGTAATGACGTATTGATGATGTGTAGACCAACAAATACTGTACACACGTCTACTTTTTAAACCTCACCCACCATATGGAAGGGAAATGACCTGTATGGAGCATTAGAGGGCCATTTCTTGTGGTACATAGTTGTTCCACTCAGGTGAGTTACAGTGAAGGGTGTCAGAGTCAATGACCTAATTAAACAGGTTATGTTACCTTATGCTGCTTACACAGGTGTCATCTCAGTTCAGGAAACTGCATAGGAGGGAATTGTTAAAAATTAGAGACCAGGTTGAACTCAAGCCAGAACCCAACACATTAATATCTGTCTTCTGCAGTCTTGCAGGAAACCCACTGAGTTTGGGTCAGACCAAAGTTCAAATAATAAGATACATAAAACTACACATTCTATTTTAAGTTAGTGTATTACATATTACATACATACACATCCCGATAGTTTTGGCATTTTTTCCACTAATTGTTCTTTTGACCAATCACATCAGATCTTTTCAGATCAACTCTTTTTCAGACCTGATCTGATTGGTCAAACTAATAATTAATGACCAAAATACCCGAATTGGGCTGCCTGTGTAGATGCAGCCTTTTTTCTTCTAAAATAAATTGAATGAGAAACAACTTTGTGTTCACTTGTGTATTTGTTTGACTTAGAACTGCACAGAACCAAGAAAAGAAAAGAAAAAAAAAAGAAAAAAAAATGTCCCGAATTAAATAATTCAAAATTCCAATTAATTTGGTTGGAGGCAGTGATTCTCATTTACTGTGTAATTTATTTAACCTTTGGTAAGTTGCAGGTGCCAAAAGGGTAAAAATAGCCGTTCAACCAGTTTTGAAAAGAAAAAACTGAACATTCTGCTCCATTGCACTTCATTGTAATGTGCAAGGGTGCCAACATATTTCACCACATGTCACGATCGTTATAATGAGTGTCGGACCAAGGCGCAGCGTACGTAGAGTTCCACATGTTTAATTGAAATGAAACTCACAAAAACAGTAAAGAGCAAAAAACGAAAACGTGAAGTCTTGGAGTGCTCACAGGCCACTACACACAAACAAGATCCCACAAAACACAGTGGGGGAAATGGCTGCCTAAATATGATCCCCAATCAGAGACAACGATAAACAGCTGTCTCTGATTGGGAACCATACCAGGCCAACATAGACATACAATAACCTAGATAACCCACCCTAGTCACACCCCGACCTAACCACACCATAGAGAATAAAAGGCACTCTATGGTCAGGGCGTCACACCACATCTGTTACTACAAGGCATTTTTGCCTTTTGAGGCCTTAAGCAACATTTTGTTGGGGACCCCACCTCACGGAAAAACATTTGAATGGCCCCCCTTTTGACAGTGTAAAGAAAAAAGTTTCAGATATAATTTCCTGCAATTTGACAAATGTTGCTATGGGGTAACATTTTTATTTTACCTTTATTTAACTAGGCAAGTCAGTTAAGAACAAATTCTTATTTTCAATGACGACCTAGGAACAGTGGGTTAACTGCCTGTTCAGGGGCAGAACAACAGATTTGTACCTTGTCAGCTCAGGGATTTGAACTTGCAACCTTTTGGTTAGTCCAACACTCTAACCACTAGGCTACCCTGCCACCCCAAACATGTTTGCATGCATTCCACACATTTTGCCATGGAGAGAACATTTGGCAATTTTCTAACAAATTTCATGCAATTCTACTAATTTGGGGAAAATGGGCAGTTTTACAGCTAATTTCTTGAAATTCAAAAAAAAAGGACATTTTTTGCAGTTTTAAAGCTAATATCCTACAATTCTGCACATTTTCCATGACTTATACCACGGTAATATGATATCTGAGTGAGAGTGACAAATAAAATCAATGGGGGCCCCCAGGAGGTTAGGGCCCCTGGGCATGTGCCCTTTGTGCCTGGTCTATAATATGACCATGATTACCACAAGTTTAGATAGCTGGCTAGACATGGGCTAATTGAGTGACTGTCAGTGATTGACATAGCAAGATAACTGCTGATGCACAACAGCATTTCTAAATTGCACCATGTGAATTATACTATTCTAACTCACAACAATAAGTTGAGACGCCTACTGAGTTCTTCAAAACAATACATGTTTTTGATCGGGGCCCCCTAGCGGCTGGAGGCCCAAAGCGACCACTTATGTCACTTATGCCCAGGGCGGGCCGGTGCAACATCATGTGAAGTATGACCTACTGAACACTGAACTGGGTCAGCAAGTAGCCTAAGCCTATGGCTATGTGTCAGTGTCAGGTAAGAATCCGGTATCAAGGACACATGTAGGCTACAGTAAGTTCCTTCCAATGGTGCCACTGTCAGACTTCTTCCCCGAGGGATCTTCCTCCAGAAACTTGAGATCAATCATTTGTTTTAAATGTATTCAATAAAACAGCATGTACATAATGATGCTTATGACTGTAAAATTGGGGGTGGCCTCTTGACTGACGTAAGTAGGCCTAGTTAGTGTTTCCATGAAAGAGAAGGTTTCCTGATTCCTGGAAAGCTAGCACTGTGACTGTGGGCAACACACATCAGAGGAGGGTAACAGGGCCTAAATGTTCGTTGTTCATGTTTTGAATTCTCTTGTTCTACCTCTAGGCCCTTCTCTTCTTTTTCAGTTATGTTTAGCTCGTTTTGCAATGAGAGAGAAAATATTGCTTTGGATGGAAAAGATACATGCATTGACTTTGCGGAAATAATAATAGGCCCTGCAGGACTTTCATATATTTTAGGGATCTTTTACTGTCACGGTCGTCATAATGAGGAGACCAAGGCGCAGCGTGATAAGCGTACATAACTCTTTTAATGAAAAGAACAAACACTGAACAAAACAACAAAACTAACCGTGAAGCTATATGACTTGTGCAAACAGGCAACTAAACATAGAATAACAAGCCACAAAATAACCAAGGAATATGGCTACCTAAACATGGTTCACAATCAGAGACAACATTAAACAGCTGCCTCTGATTGAGAACCAATCTAGGCAACTATAGACATAAACACCTAGACTAGAAAAACCTCTAGACAATACAAAAACTCAACAAACCATTTCAATGGGGTTTAATTTATCCAGCAAACAATCCCCAATTTCTGTTTTTACACTGGTCAAAAATATTAACGCAACATTCAACGATTTCAAAGATTTTACTGAGTTACAGTTCATACAAGGAAATCAGTCAATTGAAAAAAATGCATTAGGCCCTAATCTATGGAATTCACATGACTGGGAATACAGATATGCATCTGTTGGTCACAGATACCTTAAAAAAAAAGATTGGGGCATGGATCAGAAAACCAGTCAGTATCTGGTGTGACCACCATTTGCCCCATGCAGCTCGACACATTTCCTTGGCATAGAGTTGATCAGGCTGTTGATTGTGGCCTGTGGACTTTTGTCCCACTCCTCTTCAATGGCTGCGTGAAATTGCTGGATATAGGCTGGAACTGGAAAACGCTGTTGTACATGTCGATCCAGAGTATCCCAAACATGCTCAATGGGTGACATGTCTGGTGAGTATGCAGGCCATAGAAGAACTGGGACATTTTTAGCTTCCAGGAATTGTGTACAGATCCTTGCGACATGAGGTGATTGTGGCAGATTAATGACACAACAATGAGCCTCAGGATCTCGTCACGGTGTGTCTGTGCATTCAAATTGTCATTGATAAAATGCAATTGTGTTCGTTGTCCATAGCTTATGCCTGCCCATACAATAACCCCACTGCCACCATGGGGCACTCTGTTCACAATGTTGAAATCAGCAAACCGCTCACCCACATGTCATGTCTGCCATCTGCCCAGTACAGTTGAAACCGGGATTCATCCGTGAAGAGCACACTTTTCCAGCGTGCCATTCAGGTCAAGACCCTGGTGAGGACAACAAGCACGTAGATGAGCTTCCCTGAGATGGTTTCTGACAGTTTCTGTAGAAATTCTTTGGTTATGCAAACCCACAGTTTCATCAGCCGTCCAGGTGGCTGATCTCAGACGATCTCGCAGGTGAAGAAGCCGGATGTGGAGGTCCTTGGCTGGCCTGGTTACACGTGGTCTGCGATTGTGAGGCCGGTTGGACGTACTGCCAAATTATCTAAAACAACATTGGAGGCGGCTTATGGTAGAGAAAATAACCTTAAATTCTCTGGCAACAGCTCTGGTGGACATTGCTGCCTGCCAATTGCACGCTTCTTCAATACTTGAGACATCTGTGGTATTGTGTTGTGTGACAAAACTGCACATTTGCACAATCAGCTTCTTGATATGTCAAATCTGTCAGATGGATGGATTATCTTGGCAAAGGAGAAATGCTCACTAACAGGGACGTTAACACATTTGTGCACAATATTTGAGAGAAATAAGCTTTTTTTGCGAATGGAACAATTCTGGGATCTGGGATTTCAGCTCATGAAACATGGGACTAACACTTTACATGTTGCGTTTATATTTTTGTTCAGTGTAGATTGTAGCATGGAGAAGAATGTTATGTCCAGGAGCAGTAGATTGGCTACACATAGATACTGAGATATTGCTGATTGAGATCAAGCAGGCACGTTGGCAATGATTGACGTCCCTGTTGGAGCAGACCTATACTGTGCATAGTGATTGGGCTTGATTGTTCTATTTCCCCTCAATACCTCATCAAGTCTCTACTGGGGGGGTCAGAATGTTTTTTTTGAAAGGGACACATTATCCATATTATCCAGTGCACATAATAGGGCTTAGTCCATCAGGGTGTATTGGTCTCTCTCTCTCTCTCTCTCTCTCTCTCTCTCACTCTCCCACTTAGTCGTCCGCTGTCTCTCTCTCCCTCTCTCTCTCTCTCTCTCTCTCTCTCTCTCTCCCACTTAGTCGTCCACTGTCTCTCTCTCTCCCTCTCTCTCTCTCTCTCTCTCTCAATCTCTCTCAATCTGTCTCTCTCTCTCTCTCTCTCTCTCCTCCCACTTAGTCATCCGCTGTCTCTCTCTCTCTCTCTCTCTCTCTTTTCCCACTTAGTCGTCCGCTCGTCTCTCTCTCTCTCTCTCTCTCTCTCTCTCTCTCCCACCCACTAGTCATCCACTGTCTCTCTCTCTCTCTCTCTCTCTCTCTCTCTCTCTCTCTCTCTCTCTCTCTCTCTCTCTCAATCTGTCTCTCTCTCTCTCTCCCACTTCGTTGTCCGCTGTCTCTCTCTCTCTCTCTCTCTCTCTCTCACTCCCACTTAGTCGTCCTCCGTCTCTCTCGCTCTCTCTCTCTCTCTCTCCCACTTAGTCATCCACGGTCTCTCTCTCTCTCTCTCTCACTTAGTCATCCACGGTCTCTCTCTCTCTCTCTCTCTCTCTCTCTCTCTCTCTCTCTCTCTCTCTCTCTCTCTCTCCCCCACTTCGTTGTCCGCTGTCTCTCTCTCTCTCTCTCTCTCTCTCACTCCCACTTAGTCGTCCTCCGTCTCTCTCTCTCTCTCTCTCTCTTTTTCCCACTTAGTCATCCGCCATATCTCTC
Organism: Oncorhynchus tshawytscha; assembly: GCF_018296145.1. Classification (NCBI taxonomy): domain Eukaryota; kingdom Metazoa; phylum Chordata; class Actinopteri; order Salmoniformes; family Salmonidae; genus Oncorhynchus; species Oncorhynchus tshawytscha. The sequence goes on from NC_056437.1 coordinate 80,598,587, forward strand.
TCTCTCTCTCTCTCTCTCTCTCTCTCATGTATTGATTTGATGTTTGTTTATTTGCTTACTCCCTGCTCCCCAGACAGCTTCACTGAGTGTAAAGCAGGAATCCCCCTGGGTATTTGGGTCATGTGCATTGTACACCACCCTTATAGACGTACATTGCAGCCATCCTCTCATGCATTTTTTATATCTTTTGGTGTTCAACGATTCTCTGTCTTTTTTTGCTTTTTGCCAAATGGCTTTTTATTGATCACCCCGGAGACTGGAAACATTTCCTCTGTCAGTACATTTCTTTAATGGCATCAAAGACTTCCTCCACACTCAGGCCGATTAAGCCCCAGACACCTGTTGCGCTGTATATTAAAAAGAGAAAAAAACACTATGGTTCTTCTTTAGACGGGCTCCTCATCATGCAAACAAAAACTGTTTTGTCTCCAGCTGTCGTTGCTGATAGCTCCATTGATAATAGGATTAGGAGACCCTGGACATTTCTGTCCTGACCCACTCCCATGGTGGCATTACACCCAAAATTTTACACTGAAAATGTTTTACCATCCCGAAGTTATTTTATATACAGTGCCTTGCGAAAGTATTCGGCCCCCTTGAACTTTGCGACCTTTTGCCACATTTCAGGCTTCAAACATAAAGATATAAAACTGTATTTTTTTTTGAAGAATCAACAACAAGTGGGACACAATCATGAAGTGGAACGACATTTATTGGATATTTCAAACTTTTTTAACAAATCAAAAACTGAAAAATTGGGCGTGCAAAATTATTCAGCCCCTTTACTTTCAGTGCAGCAAACTCTCTCCAGAAGTTCAGTGAGGATCTCTGAATGATCCAATGTTGACCTAAATGACTAATGATGACAAATACAATCCACCTGTGTGTAATCAAGTCTCCATATAAATGCACCTGCACTGTGATAGTCTCAGAGGTCCGTTAAAAGCGCAGAGAGCATCATGAAGAACAAGGAACACACCAGGCATGTCCGAGATACTGTTGTGAAGACGTTTAAAGCCGGATTTGGATACAAAAAGATTTCCCAAGCTTTAAACATCCCAAGGAGCACTGTGCAAGCGGTAATATTGAAATGGAAGGAGTATCAGACCACTGCAAATCTACCAAGACCTGGCCGTCCCTCTAAACTTTCAGCTCATACAAGGAGAAGACTGATCAGAGATGCAGCCAAGAGGCCCATGATCACTCTGGATGAACTGCAAAGATCTACAGCTGAGGTGGGAGACTCTGTCCATAGGACAACAATCAGTCGTATATTGCACAAATCTGGCCTTTATGGAAGAGTGGCAAGAAGAAAGCCATTTCTTAAAGATATCCATAAAAAGTGTTGTTTAAAGTTTGCCACAAGCCACCTGGGAGACACACCAAACATGTGGAAGAAGGTGCTCTGGTCAGATGAAACCAAAATTGAACTTTTTGGCAACAATGCAAAACGTTATGTTTGGAGTAAAAGCAACACAGCTCATCACCCTGAACACACCATCCCCACTGTCAAACATGGTGGTGGCAGCATCATGGTTTGGGCCTGCTTTTCTTCAGCAGTGACAGGGAAGATGGTTAAAATTGATGGGAAGATGGATGGAGACAAATACAGGACCATTCTGGAAGAAAACCTGATGGAGTCTGCAAAAGACCTGAGACTGGGACGGAGATTTGTCTTCCAACAAGACAATGATCCAAAACATAAAGCTAAATCTACAATGGAATGGTTCAAAAATAAACATATCCAGGTGTTAGAATGGCCAAGTCAAAGTCCAGACCTGAATCCAATCGAGAATCTGTGGAAAGAACTGAAAACTGCTGTTCACAAATGCTCTCCATCCAACCTCACTGAGCTCGAGCTGTTTTGCAAGGAGGAATGGGAAAAAATTTCAGTCTCTCGATGTGCAAAACTGATAGAGACATACCCCAAGCGACTTACAGCTGTAATCGCAGCAAAAGGTGGCGCTACAAAGTATTAACTTAAGGGGGCTGAATAATTTTGCGCGCCCAATTTTTCAGTTTTTGATTTGTTAAAAAAGTTTGAAATATCCAATAAATGTCGTTCCACTTCATGATTGTGTCCCACTTGTTGTTGATTCTTCAGAAAAAAATACAGTTTTATATCTTTATGTTTGAAGCCTGAAATGTGGCAAAAGGTCGCAAAGTTCAAGGGGGCCGAATACTTTCGCAAGGCACTGTAAATACTGAACAAAAATATAAACGCAACTGTCATGACATTGGCCTGGGGGTAGGTTTATGACAGTCATAAATACCTCTTCCCCCCTTTTTCCTCTCTCTACCCTACTGATGTTACATTTGCAAACCCCTTTGGTTAACATAGAGATTCTGGGAACATCAGAAGTTGGGAGGAAATGAACTATATTCTGGTAATCCGACCAATTGAACATATGCGGTGGTACTTAATGAATATGATGTCAGTTCGGTTGTCATCTGAGACATTCTCATCAATGATAAGATGACATAAACTCTACAGTGGAAAGTCTACACATCAGAGTTATCGGATTCACATGGAATTGTTGTTCAATTTAAATGTTTGAATATGAAATTATTCGTGATGGGTTGAAATGTGATTTTAGCTATGCTCAATCAGTTGCCCGCCCCTGTGAAGGGACATGGGCTATAAAACTTTTCAAACACGCCCTCCTCTCCCTTCCTATATAAAGCCTTGACAACAATGTAACCTCCTGTTCCGAGGATGTGAGGACGACAGTCCGATGTCAGAATGGTTCAGATAATAACTAGAGAACGAAGCCAACATCAGCGTGAGCTTTGGTTGCGAATGGTATGAACTTTGAACTCTTATTCACTACAGAAGTGATACCTCCTAGCCGTTGAGTTAGCAACAGCAGCTGCAAACGCAGGTTAGGAAGGAACAGACAGAGTATCCCATCTACCACACTACGATGTTACTACAACGTATCCAATTGACCACCAGAGACATTCTTCAAAAGACTCGGTTTGGCAACACGGCCTTCCATCTACCACCAACCTACCGAAGCGCAGCTCAGAGTAAATATTTATTGCATTTTCCTTTTCCAAATGGGCGGTAATTTAGAATGCATAAGATGCTGAATTTACGATAGCACAGCTTCGCCTTTGTTCCTCAGTCTTCCTGCTCTTTCACTCAAACCCATCCCCTTTGCTTTTCTGTAACAAGCTGTCATGTCTGTTCCCGCTAGGGACATTTTCCTTTATGACGTAATTTGTTATCAAGTTATGATTAATTATGTGTATGTGTAATTCTGTGTGATTAGTTAGGTATTTAGTAAATAAATAATTAAACCCAATTTTGTATTGCTGATTCAACTTGTTAGCCAGGGTTTGTGAAGATTACCAAGAATTTACAACTTTCAGATGAGACTGAATTAAGGTGACGATTAATTAATTGACTGCTATTGATGTAAAATATTACTAGGTCTTTAAGAGTTTATTTGGAAGATAACAGCTCTATAAATAATATTTCGTGGTGCCCCAACTCTCTAGTTAATTACATTTACATGATTAGCTCAATCAGGTAATATTAATTACGGGGAAATTATTTTATAGAATAGCATGTCATATCACTTAATCCGGCATAGCCAATTTCAACGTTTTTACTGAGTTACAGTTCATATAAGGAAATCAGACAATAAATTCATCAGGCCCTAATCTATGTATTTCACGTGACTGGGCAGGGGCGCAGACATGCATGGGCCTGGGAGGGCATAGGCGCACACACTTGGGAGCCAGGCCCACCCACTGGGGAGCCAGGCCCAGCCAATCAGAATTCGTTTTTTTCTCCAGAAAGGGCTTTATTACAGACAGAAATACTCCTCCGTTTCATCAGCCAATCAGTTGGCTGGTCTCAGACTATCCCGCAGGTGAAGAATCCGGATGTGCAGGTCCTGGGCTGGCGTGGCTACACTTGGTCCGTGGGTGTGAGGACGGTTGGACACACTGCCAAAATCTTTAAAACGACGTTGGAGGCGGCTTATGGTAGAGAATTAAACATTCAATTCTCTGGCAACCTCTCTGGTGGACATTCCTGCAATCAGCATGCTAATTGCACACTCCCTCAAAACTTCAGACATCTGCTGTGACAAAACTGCACATTTTAGAGTGGCCTTTGGCCCTGGGGATTGTCCCTTCCCAGCCCAAGGTGCACCAGTCCAGCTATAGTTCTGCTCTGTTCTGCCATGCTGGCTAAATGCCCACTGGCTTGCCTCACAGGATTAGTTATGTTTACTGCCAACCCACCCTGATCATGGATGGATCATGAAAGACTGTCCTCCACGGTGGCATGGGGCAGCCAGACCTGTTGTTTGTGACTATATTGCTCAGTGCAGTTGTGATGGTTGTTGTGCAGGTTATTGTGAGTGACGTTTTGAGTGTTTTGAGGCCTGGGGTCTCATGGGATTGCGGTGGTGTTATAGGATTGAGGAATGTGTTACAATGAAGAAAGGCCCAAAACAATGTTATGTGGGGGCATCATATTTTACTCCAATTGGCCAACCATAAGCACCATTTTAGAGTGAGTGGGAAATGAGGTTGCTGATTGGAGTTATGTAGGAGCCAATGTTTTATCTCTGCAGAAATGGGCAGTAATCAGTGGTTTTGTAATCCTAGCCAGAGACAGCATTTTTACTGACTGACTGACTGACTGACTGACTGACTGGCTGACTGACTGACCGACTGGCCCAGCTGTGGTGCTGAAATCACAAACGGATAGCTTTCATAATTCAGTCATCTTTTTCTGTAATACATCATTTTAGTAAATACAAGGTCAAAAAAATCAAGCTTTTTGACTTACCTTGGAAGTTTTCCATGGGTCAAGGGGCACTACCAACCTACAAAAATGCTTCCATTACTTGGGTACAGCCACCACAGGCTATCACAGATCAACCCCAAACAATGTCGCTAAAGGACTTTGTTTGAATTTAGTTTATTTGGACATTCAATGCTTAAAGATAGAATCCGCAGTAGGGGGAAACAGTGCCCCTGGCTGCCCCACCACCGTTGTTATTGATTTGTGCAGCATGGTAGAAATTTCAGTACATATTGTGCTCTTCTGGAAAAACAGGTTTGCAGTAACGTCTTTGTTGTTGTAATATCGCAAACGGATGTGGCTGCTTCACCATTAAGGAGTCCAGCTTTAAGTGGAAGCTATGCTGAGTAGCATTGTTTTGGTGTGCTCGTTGGCTGGGAGGGAGGCACCATTTTGAGGTGTGAAGGTGAGACATTCCCCAGTGCTGTGACCACTGAGACTGTGAGCAAGTCAGTCTGTTCTAGGACAATAAGAGCAAGGCCAGGCCATGCCCATGCAGTGACCTGATTGTGGTTACCTACGGTAATGGTGATGAGGTAGCCTCCCGGTGCTAGATGGGTGCAGCGACGGCTCTGCCATCCCAACAGTGGGCTGTCTGTTCTGTCTGCCCAGGGGCCATTAATCTGAGCCGAGGAAGAAAAACGTCAGGTAGAAATGGTGAGGATCAAACAGCAGTCCTTTTCACATGCCTTGAAACATGGTGCTTAGAATAAGTCACTGCCTTGGAGAGACAGAGAGAGAGAGGGGGGGTTGAAAGTAGAGAGAGGTGAAATACATGACGGATGAAGGGTACAGTAAATGACTGTTTGGTTGTGAGTTAGAGTCCTAATTGAGCTGACATTGC